>NW_020528227.1:0-32946 GCF_003368295.1 Carassius auratus | reverse complement strand
AGCTGTTACATTCAACTGAGTAGATGGGACAAACACAGAGAAAAAGGTAGAAGTCAGGGATAGGAAGGAGGATGTAGATAGGGCAAAGTAAGAAGGGTTGTGAGGTGGATAAATGGCAAAACAAAAGAAGAGAAAAAAGAGAATAAAACAGGACAGGCCAAAACAACAACAACAACAACAACAAAAACCATACAGCAATACAGCAGACCAAGATCAGTGAGAAAGCATCCACATCATTGGGATTTACATCAGATTGATATTTCCTTCATAATGATATAATACAAAAACACAAAGTATCATTGTGGGTTATTAAATCAGTGATAGTTAGTGCAAATAGATTGATTCAAAAGCTTTTATCTAATCTGAGCTCATGCTAACACAGATGTTAACAGATGTGAGTGAGGTGAAGACATAAACCACTTACACAAAGAGAGCAGAGGAAATTATCTGCCACTGGGACTACAACATCGAAGATCATTGTGCCACTGAACAAACCGAGAGAGGGAGAATCAGAGAGGAAAATGAGCAGAACAAATGGAAATCTGAATAATACTGTGTTAGAAGGATTTATCCAGGATCAAAGCCAGCGTTGGCAATTGAAAATGACTGCAGGTGTAGTAGCTCCTCTGAAATCATTTGGTTTTGAAACAATTCTGCATGCCTAAACTACTTTCAAAGGACCTCATTGCTAGTTTACATTCACAGCTGCAAGCCATATAACTAAGTGCAAACTAATAAAAAAAAAAACCATGCCTTTTGTCTGATTTAAACTCATGCTTATTGAAAAGTACTCACATCAATCGAAAGCCACGTTTGGGGTTTGCAGCAAAAACAAACATAAAACAAATAAGTTACAGTAATCACATGCACTCAGCCAGTTCCCTTCAAACGCCCAAAGGAACTTGGTTTAATCAAGAAATTAAATGTTAAATTATGCAAACTTACAGTGCAGTGACTCCGAAGTGATAATATAAAACTATAAAACTTTACAATAAGCTCTTATTTATTAACATAAGTTAATAGATACAAACTGAAATATTAATGACTCATTCATTTACAGCATATTGATCTACATTATATACGCTAATGTTTGTGGGTTGGTCTTTTTTTAAAGTAAATGGACTGCATTTATATAACGCTTTCAACAGACCCATGGCCATTCATAGCACTTTACAAATTGCCTGATGGTGAAATATTGCAATTTAAAATAGCAAATAATTTTAAATTAGATAACTAAACGCAACCTATACAAAAGATTACTGTATTCCTCAACTGTATAACTGTAAGTTGCTTTGGATAAAAGTGTCTGCCAAATAAATACATGTAAAAAGTACAAATTGGATTAACATTAGTAAATCATAAGTTTTAATAGCATACAGAAAAATATTAGTTTGAACAACATATCTATAAATCAACAGAAATGAATACTAGATTAATAAATGATAGAAAATGAACTAATTAACATAAACTAATTGCACCTCATTGTAGAGTGTTACCATTTGTGACCCGGACCACAAAACCAGTCTTAAAAGTAAATTTTTCAAAATTGAGATTTATACATCAATCTGGATTAATAAGCTTTCCATTTAGGTATGGTTTGTTAGGGTAGGACAATATTTGGCTGAGATATGAAAATCTGGAATCTGAGGATGCAAAACAAATCTAAATATTGAGAAAATCACCTTTAAAGTTGTACAAATTAAGTTCTTAGAAATACATATTACTAATCAAAAATTTAAGATTTATTTTTTATCTTCATGGGACATGATATTTATTTAATATCCTAATAATTTTGGGCATAAAAGAAAAATCTATAATTTTGACCCATACAATATATTTTTTTCTACTGCTACATATATACCCCAGCGACTTAAGACTGGTTTTGTGGTCCAGGGTCACCATTATTCTAAGTATGTAAATCCTGACACAATAAATACATTTGCTCTACATCTAGTTGACCCTTCGCAAAGACCTGCCCACCTTAGTTACTGTTGCTACATCTGAAAAGCCATGGCGCTCAAACACCACGCATGTTGTCACGCAGTATAAAATACATTTCAAAGCAAAGAGGAAACTGACAATGTGCCGACAGACAAGACAGAGCAGGTTACTTTTGGTATGAAGTCTCAATTCTCAAATATTGTAATTTTTTTAAAGAAATGTAAAAAACAAATACAGTTTTGTGGCTCTTTAATGTGTCATGACAGATCGCTGTAGTGCTTCAGTTCAAGCGGCACATGAACCGATCCTCTCTTTCCAAGTTATAGCCAGAAATAAACATGAATGAAAATCAGAAGGTATCTTGTTTCAAATGTGGAAAGATGTCAATACACACTATTCTTTTAAGTTCAAGACCACAGACTTTAATCTACTCTCCGGTCTGGTTTGTAAGTCTGACAAGCATTGCAGATTCATCGTTATGATTGGTTACTCCCTGCAAAGGGTCAATTACTTCTCTAACATTTTAAGACTGATGTGCTGACATGCTCTACACCTAGAATGGACTTACTCGGGTCTGGCGCCAAACACTCGCACTTGTAGGCAGTAACATAGTCTGGTTTGAAGTCGGTGTTGATGGGATAGTATTTAAAGGATCCCACCATCTTCTTGATGGCATCAGAGATGAAGATGAAGGAGATGAGGCTAGAGAAGCCTTCCTCTGTGAAGCGCGTCATGTACTTTATGATGTAGCTGGCGTCCGTTGCTACCAGGAAAAAGCACTGTACGCAGGAGTGCATTCCGATCCACAGTCGAAGCTCCATGTAATCAATCCCATTATTTCTGAGGGAAAAAAAGGTAAAAAAAAAAAAAAAAAAACAAACAGGAGAGGAATACAAGTGCAGTGAACACACAAGAGCTTAAGAGAGAACTCGCTTATTTGCATCCATGAATAGAGATGATTTACGAGGGTCTTTTAAGGGTTGATGAAAGTGAGAAATCGAGGCTTTACTGAATTGTCCTCAATAATAGATTGTGACTTATGTTGGATTGGTGCAGATGGCTCTCTCACTTGCTGAATTCATAAAGCAGTTTCTCAAAGATGAGGATGGGGCCTGTTGAGCTGAGAATAATAAGGGGTTGACCGCCAAACAAGCAGAATACCGTTCCTGCTAGAGCCGTGCCCAAAAAACTTTCCATCACACCCTGACAGAGAGTTAAACAGGGAGAGAGACAAGGAAACAAGGTGAGAGAGAGAGGGACATAAAAGAAGACAACTATAGATGAAGCTAGGTCACAAGCGTGCTTGTAAAATGCTCCAGAAGAGAAGATGACATGCAAATTTAAACAAACTGTCATGTTCTGTGAGCTGTACCTGGTAATTGTCTGTGGCATCCCCTAGAAGGCCCCCAAAGGTGATTGCATTGGTTATGCAGCCCAGGTAGATGAAGAGCACCGCAGAGATGGACTGAATGTGGAAGCCTTCATAAAAGTCGCTCGGGAACCAGGGAAGTTTCCTCTTGATGTCAAGTATAAGTCCACCACAGAACCTGTCCCGTAAACACAGATGTTTAATCCATTATTCAACAGGGACCTGTCCTCTTTAACTTGTATAAGACAGACAGAGGTGAGCTGTATCTTGATTATTAGCACAGAATACTGGCACCCATTTTCTATATCTCAGCGTCCTAACAAACCCTTGAGCACAAGTGCCAAAAAGCGCATTACATTTTTTCTTTTTTGACATATTGATCAAGATATGAACTCTCCTGAACCTCGGAGCTCAGAGTTATCCTTCAATTATTTGCAAAGACAGATAAGGCAAGAACACTATGAGCTCTTAGAACTCAAGCTATAACTAAAGGTTTTTTTAGGTATAGCTGAACTGAATTGTTTTAGAGAATCTGCAAGGTCAAAGTACAAGAACACCAGGCCCCTGAAGATCAGTAGTGTTGTGGAGTAACTAGTCACATGTAAATGGAATTAGGTAATTTAATGACACAATATAAATGTAATTGCACCTGTTAAATTTACTGAGAGAAGAAAAAGTGTATTTAATTACAGCTTCTATGAAAATCTTAAAAGCCGTCATATGACGTTACAAAAATAAAGTTATTTTGAGTATTTGGTGTAATGCAATGTGTTTATGCAGTTTAAAGGTATATATATATATATATATATATATATATATATATTATATATATATATATATATATATATATATATATATTATATATATATATATATATATAATATATATATATATATATATAAACATTATTCCCACTTAATGTACATTATGTTGCTCCTCTTTTGTCCACCTTTCTGAAACGCACAGATTTAACAAAGCTCATCATTCGAGGTATATGCTGATTAACAAGCTTATTAAGAGTGTTGTAACTGACCGAATTCCTCAAGCCTGTGACAAAAAATTTAATGCCCTTTACCATAATGTGATGCCTTGTGTCCCAGCGCGATGAGACAAAACCAGAAAACCCATTACAAACGAGGCATTTGTTGCATCCAGTGGGGACATAATTACTTATTATGACTTATACTGTCTTTTTACGCATTGCGTATCATGCCACGTAAACACAAAAACATGTCTGCATTTGTGATCGAGAAATGACAAACAACAAGCACTACTCTACACTGCCTCAAAACTCACGTTTAAATCATCAGTGGCAAATTCTTTAAATATGAAAACATACTAACAGACTGTGAGTCAGAAGCGCCAGTCTGTCTTTGGCAAAGCGGGAACTGCCCCACTTTATACAAACAAACACCGGCATTCGGAACAGTGTTGTAAATAAAAACTAACCACTGATTACTAGTTAGTAGTTTTGTTTTCACAACAAACCACACAGCTTCTCCACACCATGGCAGTGGCAACAGCGAGAATAAAAGCTTTGCCTTCTTTCTTTATGTGATCATTTGGGCGGTGTTATGCAAATCTTCCCACATCATGACGTAGACATGTGGGGCATGTTAAAATTACAATTTGGTGGCTGTGATTTAAAATTAAATGATAATAATCCTAATTCAAGTGTTGAAGGCTTTTGAAAGTCTGACAGTAATCAGTGTCGAGTACTAATGTAAAGTGAACCCTCCCTGTTTAAATGCTTGAAAATGATTAACAGTCGAAAGCATTAGAAATTTAGAAAAGTAAAAAAAAAAAGTAATCAGATCTAATCAATTACATTATTTAATGAAGTAATTGAAATAATGACACTACTTCTTACATTTTAAATTCAGTAGTAATCTGTAACCTATCACCTTTCCAAAGCAACCTTCCCAACACTAAAGACCAGTAGGTGAATGCTAATTCTTGTTAAAGGGGGGGTGAAATGCTTGTTTTCACTCAATATCCTGTTAATCTTGAGTACCTATAGAGTAGTACTGCATCCTTCATAACTCCAATAGGTCTTTAGTTTTATTATATTCATAAGAGAAAGATAGTCTGTACCGATTTTTCCCGGAAAAACACAACCGGCTGGAGGCGTGACGTGTGGGCGGAGCTAAAGAATCACGAGCGCGAGTAGGCTTTTGTGTTGAGAGCATCTGGAAGCTGTGACACAGATCCAGAGGCTGAAATTTAACAAGAGCAGCATCAGCAACGATGTCTCTATGTGGTATGTACTGAAACTGTATATATTTGCTTAGCGGTTTGGGAAAATGAGTAAGTTCCACTTTATGTTGTCTTTTTTTTTTTTTTTAAGCTGTACATGTGGAAAGTGCAGTTTGATGACAACATCGCATGTTGTTTACTTGATGTGCTTACGCGCCGATAGCTAAGTTAACAACACAGATATTTGAAGCAGTTTTACTCACCGCCTGCGGTTCCAACACACGATCGTGACCCTTTTTCGTTGGGACTGCATTATCCTTAAGAAATAAACGATGTGCAAATCCGGCGTCAAACTGGACCTTGTTTGTAAAACAAGCATCTTCGAAATGCAGGGGAAAAAACAAAAACACTTGCACAACTTCGTTGATGCTCTGTTAAAATAAACTCCATCCACTGGTCCCTTAATGCTGTTTTTTTTTTTTTTTGGTAATCTGTGCAGGGTTGTCTTGCCCTGGCAACCAAAAACACACTTCTGTGACATTTCGCAACGCTCTCGCTCTGATCATTGAATCGCTCTGATCAGTGAATGTCTGTGCTCTCAGTGCTGTGCTATACGGGAGCGTGCGCTCTTCCGGCAGACGTGCCCTAGGACCCATATAAGGAAATTCCACTCCATCTAACGTCACACAGAGCCATACTCGAAAAATACTTTCCGAAACTTGTGACAAACCGGAAGGAGTATTTTTGTTCCAAAAACATACAAATTAATTTTTGAAACTTTGTCCATGTTTAGCATGGGTATCCAACTCTTTAACAGTGTAAAAAAACTCAGTATGCATGAAATAGCATTTCACCCCCCCTTTAAGAAATTGTGGATATCATTTAAAAAAAAATTATTTCGAATTTTGAATTGAGGTGGCAAACAGAATGCAGAGTTGGAAATCAAATTTGAATGTAAATAAGCAGATTTAAAATGAATTTTAAATAAACCATTAACATTCATCTACAGTAGAATAGTACAATTTGTACATTTGTACGTTGTATGTTTGTATGCCTTATATAATGCTAGGTAAAGAACGATGGATGGATGGATAGATGGATGGATGGATGGATGAACCCACCTTCCCGTATACGCCAACTCTTCTCCAAGCTCATGTGGAGTAGGCATAACCTCATCCTCGCCTACAGGCCCTCCACCACCTGCTGTCCCATTCATCTGACCCAGCTCATTGAGGGAAAACACAGACTTCCTTCTCATAGAAACAAAGACAAATTTTAAGATTTATGGGCAGAACAAAGCATGAGCACAAGAAGAATAAGCTTTACCTTGTGTCTGCTGAGGGAGTTTTTTTGGGGGGTTCTATGCGAATTTTGGGGTCCCATTCTCCAGGTGGAAGCACAATCACCTCATCAAGAAACTCATCAATGCCAGCAATCAGATCCTCTCTGTCTCTGGCTTTATATGCTACATCACTGAAGAGCTGTGGATAAAATCAATACATTTTTTGGTCGAAGTTTATCTTCTTTGCCTAGTTTATTTGGAAGAATCGAATATTAATTGCATATCAAACAAAACATTCAAACTTACATCATCCACCATGAGAGTGGCAATGGCCCGTCCAATCTCATTGTAAGATTTGGCTTTGCCAAGAGGCCCAAGTAGCACAAACAAGAATCTGTCCAAGTAGAAAAAATACATTCAGGACTTACTTTTAGTACGTTCAACATTTTCATCATCTTTCTGCAGGCATATTGTTTTGAATGTGCTAAACTGTTACCTGGTGGGCACTGGGACTTCTGTCAGACCCCCGAGAGTGGTGGCCTGAGACAGCCGAACGAAGGCAACAAAGGGTTTATCTAAGAAGTCCACTTCTCCCACCAAAACATTTGATGCTTCTGCATCTCTGGGGATTTTTTCATGAACTTGTTCTTCATCTGGAATCAAAGTGAACAAAGAAAAACATAATCAATTATAGTACCCTTGTGTTTTTTAACCCTTCTGTTCCATCACCGGACACTTAAGTTGTCCTTTAACCTTTCGCTTCCATTACAGAACCCTTTGCTGTGTCCCAATTCACCTCTGTCTATCCTCATCTATTATGACAAGAACTCTCTTCATATATGTTTGCATAATGATGCATTTAAAAGTTAACAACCAAACGTATAAAAGTTCACAATGTTGCTGCAGATGAAATATAATGCACATAACATTTAAATATTTAAAATCAGGTTAGACATTGGTTATTTATCACTCAAACCCCTTTCTCTGCTTGTCCGTCGGTTACGCTTATTCGCCATGTTTGTATTTTAAACACTTTTTAAGCGTGTTTGTAGTTGTAATCTAATCTAATCTAATCTAAGCATACTCTTTTCAACATACTATGATTTGGGACATACTAATTCTATTTTCAAATACTATTTAGGACAGATAATATGCTACTGGGACTCAGCACTTGTGTTGCCGTTTAACCCTTCTGTTTCAGTGTAGAGCCCTTATGCTGTCTTTTAACCCATTGTTCTATCACAGGACTCTTAAATCTTCTGTTCTATCACAGGTCATTTATAATGTAATTTAATCCTTCTGTTCCATCACAATATTCTTATTTTGTCATTTCACCCTTCAGTTCCATCACTGGACACTTATGTTACCTTTAACCCTACTATTCCATCACAGAACCCTCATGTCATCATGTATGCCTTCTGTACAATCATAGAATGCTTCTACTATCATTTAACCCTTAACTGTGTGCTGCTGTTTATTAATTAAAGTTTCTATTCAAACATAATGTAATATTATATTTTATAGATTATGTTCTGTAATTGTGCTTTTTATATGTGCCAACTATCTAAAACTGCACATTTTAATACACAAGTTGATTTACTGCTATTTACACTCTGTGAAACTTGTGGAAACTCACACACATTTACTTGTACTACTTTCAGCTCTAAAAAATTTGCAGCCTTTATCACTTCGAAGACAGAACAATTCCATCTGAAGCCCTTGAATAAGATGCACTCTGGATTTAGATTAATCTCTCTGCTTTCCTCCTGTCTCTCTCTCTCTCTGGTAAATCTTAAAGCAAGTCCCCCGGTGTTACAATGTAGAATGATGTTGTCTCATCTTCACGTTGTATGTCAGGCATGCATAAGAATAGAGTTCAGAAAGGCTGGTTTATCTGGTAGTCAAAGCTCAATGTGTTCCTACTTTGGCCAATTCCAAAAAAAAAAATCATGATAACAGTTCGGAGTTCCTCAAAGCAATGCTTTATATTTTCCTATCTTTATAAACAGCTTGAAATAGTTTTGGAAGCACACCTTTTCAGGGTGTGAAATTATGTTTCCTATTTCTATAATAAGGCTTGGTTTTAAATTTGGAAAGTCTTGATGTAAATGTCCAGTTATTATTTAAAAGATTTACATTATCAGTCAAATGTTTTGTATGCATGTGTGTTTGAAGAAAGCCACTTATGCTTACCAAGGCTACATTAATTTAGTCAAAAATACAGTACTAATGTCCAATAATACGAATGTGGAACTCAATAACGGCAAATGGTGCCATTGGTGTGTGTACACTCATAGAAAACAATGTGTATGAACTTTTAAAACCTAGCATAACACTGCGCTTCTCGTCAGGTGTGTGACAGCCTTTAAGGTCAAAATCATGTTGTTTTAGTCTTGCTGAAATATCTGTGTACAAAAGCAGAACAGTTATATGACAGATGGCTATAGGGTCATTCCTTGTCAAATCAACCAAATTTCAGAAATGTCCCCATCTCAGGCATTTAAATATCTTTACTACTTTTTAAATTACAGACATGCAAACTTTGGAGTAAAAACTTGAAAAGTGCTGTTTCCCCAATTTGATTGGTCACCATTGGCACATAATGTAACAAAGATTGCTAAAGTCAACAGATTTTACCAACAGACCTACCAATCTCTGAGTAAAAATTACATTAGGGTCCTGCCATCTTTCTGAAGTCATTTCCCCCTTGTAATCTGGCTCTGAATCTCAGGTGAAAATTGCCATTTTGACCCCCCTTTTACATGTCAATCTTTCTTCAGAAAAAAATATTGGCAAAATCAAAAATTTGAGCTGGGGACCTCTGGTTGAGTTGACACGGAATGACTCTATAGTCTAGAACATTGTGCACCCATGGACGAAACTGAGACAGTGACACCATTTTCCAGAGGGATCAGGCCGCAGCTCGCGGGTATCCCTCTGCATGTGAGAGCCCAGCACGAGGACCACACAGTCAGATGGCCCGTTTCCCCAATGGCAGATCAATACTGACCCAGACACCAGGCCACGGCAAAGCATAGCTCATCAGATCAGCAGACCCACACAAAATCACAGTGACCTATTCATAAGAACATGCTAGCAAATATGCTGTAATTTACTTTTTAGTACAAGCACAGCTTAGACAGAATCAACATTACCGTATGTCAAATACAGCAATACACTTGACATGAATTGTAAAATGTCTATTCTATATAAAGGAATGGCGGGAATGTCTCATTTTGGTGATTTGTTCAAGTGTTTCTGTAAAATAGCTTCTAAGCAAATACAAAAGATCCTTTCAACTGCTGTTGTGAGCTATACAAAGGCTTTTGTGCCTTGCCAAATTGTGGCTTCTTTCTATGTATAGATGCAGACCGACTGTAAAAGCATGTGACTCACCTGGTCGGTGCTTGGTGTTTCTGCAATGTCATTCATACTCCTGCTTTGAGCGTGGCCTGCAGACACACATGCACAAATATACACTAGAATGTCATTTCAAATATTTCCTCAAAATTATTCATTAAGTCTTAGTTCACCAGCTAGCTATTGGACAACTAATCTGACACCACTCACTAATTACAAACTCTTGCTGGGCAGCATTAATGAAAAAGCTTTATATAAAATGCTATTTAAAACAGGAAATGTTGATCAATCACATTATCTTAAGCAGAATGAGCTCCTCAACTTGTTTCAACCAAACTAGCAGATCACTGAAACTTTCTAGAGGAGTAGAATAATAAAAAATGGAGACAAGGATCAAAGATGAGACTCACGTAGTCGGCCATAGCTGGCTGCTTGTTTGCTTCGCAGATCTTCTGTTGAGCGGATAAAATCTGCTCCAGCAGCAGGGGATCGGCCTGGGCTCCGAGCTTTGAGATACAAGCAACATTGCAACTTTTTAAATGAACTATTAAGCAGACAATATGGTTTTCTATATACGTTCATTAGCATATAAGTTGATGTTAATGAACTGTGAAAAAAGGAAAGGAATGAAATAACCCACTGAAATAAGTGAAATGGGATTGGGACTGTTCACCAGAAAAGTCTATTATCTACTCACCCTTATGTCACCTGAAGCCCATATCAGTTTATTCAGCATAAAATTCAGCAGGTTGAATTTTTAGCAAAGGCTGTGTCAGTCTTTTATAAACAACAAAATTATCCTTTCCTAAATTCTGATACCCATTTTGTGTGGAAAAGAGCACCCTGAATGTTCTGCTGGCTCTGCAGAACATTATGAGTGAGCAGGTAATGATCATTTTCGGATGAAATGTCATTTTAAGAAAAACAAGCAATTAGGCTGCATTAAACCTGAAGATGCACAGAAACATCTGCAAATTGACAACAGAATGCTTAGTTATTGTTCATGTATTCCTTCATTTTTCAACCTGTTGTGCACAATATGTGTAGGGATGGATGGAGAGACAGGAACCGTTTTAAAGATTGAACACTCACTGCCTCCAGAGCCAGACTTGCCCAGATCGGCAAAGGAGCGATGGATGGGCTTCTTTGTCTGGTGTCTGTGCTTTCTCAACAGGACAAAGCTGATTTTGTCTCTCAGCTCGGGACCGATTAACCCTTCTTCTATCTGACGGTCGATGATGTCATCTACAGGAAACAAAAGTTCAAGTGGTTTGCTTTGAAAAGTACACTGGTATGAGTGCAAAACATTCAAATGCATAAAAAAAAAAAACATGAAAAAGAAACATTTCAGTATGCAAGACGATGTGCGCTACAAAGGTTGAGATTGTTTAGAAAGCATCCCCTGTTAGAGGACAAGCACCCACAATGAAGAGGCTGGTTGCTCACCGACTATCTGTGGGAGTGAATAGCCCTCCAGGTCCAGCAGCACGGTGCCTGTCTGTAGGCATGTCCGCAGTTCAAACAGGCTGTGCAGGGAGAGCGTGGAGACGTGGGGTTTGCTCCATCTCTCCCCACCCTCCTCAACCTTTTCCTCAAACTTCACCCACCTGCAGATACGCAGTCACACACACAAAGCTGAAGTCAAGCAGAGAAAAAAGGAACTGCGAGCTTCTGATGTTGATGTTGTTCAGGTCCAAATGCTGTTTATATTAAGATGAAATGTGAAGTTTCTGTCTCACTACAGCACTACAGCAGATTTTTAGGATAAAGTGCCAGAAATATGCCTAGGCAACATTTTTAACCTTCATTTAGTTTATTTTTTATCTAATATTTATATTTTAGCCTTATTTCATTTAAAAGAAATGTTTATAACAGTTAAAGTTTTTATTTTATTTAACAGTACTAGCCCTGCATGGTAGCTTTATGGCTACAGAGCTCAGCAATTGCCACAGAGACACAGGATCATCATACTAACGGTTCACTAACAATCTCTGATGCGTATTAAACTGAGGCAGGAGTACTTTAATATTTTATTTCCAATAGGTGATGCCTTTGTGTGTATGTTTTTCTACCTAGCTGATTCTTTCCACTCCAGCTCGTCACCCTCATGTTGCAGCGTGTCCATCTCTGTGAAGAGAGTGGGTGTGGGCATGGTTTCCTCATCATCCCCCAAAATGTAGCGCAGTCGCTCTGCTGCTGGGGACACTGTGAGATGAACAGGAAGAGAAGTGATTGAAAACTTGCCTGTTTGGATTACGCTCAGTCAGATGGCAGAATGAGATGGCCTTCATAAATAAAAAGTGCAGTGCAGCACCACACGCGGCGAAAGTATGTGCCCAAAAGTTGAGAAGAAACAACAAGGACACCCACTAGGTTTATTTGATCCGGTGTTGTGAAGGCTGAATGCGCCTGGAGGAACAACCGGCGCAGCGTAAGCCATTGTTCATTAATTTTCAGTGTGAGGACTAAAGCTGTGAGCTGTTACTGAAGCTGCACTGTGCTTGTTTTTCTGGGCTTGTTTGAGGTGATGCCAGGGAGTGTGTGGCAACGTCTGGGTCGTTCTGTTCTTTATTTGTTTTCATTTCTATGCTCAGCATTTCTCAGCTCTAACACCTGTTAGGTACACCTTCATTTCCAACTACAGTTTGATCATCTTTGCCTCCATCCACACACATGCTTCCAGAAGATTAAAAGATATACCTCAAGAAGACACGTGTGAGAGAAGGGTCCTTAAACCTCCCGTCCATTATACTGTATGTGAAGAGAAGCCTGTTCAATTCAACTTTGAGAACACCACTGACAAAGGAACTGACAGCTTCATTAAAAGGGCAAGAGGCAAACATGCAAAATTTGCTGCTGTCATGGAAACTCCAATTAACATAATTCAGCAGTATGAAATGTTAACACGTGATTAGTTAAGAAGCTGACGACTAAATTAAAGTTGAATGCCAAACTGTTACAAAGTACATTAATGCATAAACCCAGCATTGATTTCAGTAATGAAAGATTTATTTTGAAATATTTACTGAAACAAATGGTGATGTCTATTGAAGCTGCAGTGCATGAATAAAAATTATTTTTTAGTGAAGTAAATAAATACTACAGCAAAACAATGTAATTTCTACATTAAATAATTTAGTTCAGGAAAGAATAAAAAGTGTTTACAAAGATTCTCTAAGTAAATACCAAAGTTATGATGCCATTGTTCCCATCAGGCTGGGTCATGAATAATTAATAAGCTTAAATTTTTCAATGTTTTTGAGTTGTATTTACAGTGTTTTATGATTTAGTTACTTGACATCGGGAGTTCAATTTCTACTCAAAATATTGTGTACCAAGTTTTGAGGTCTCTGTGTTCATTCGGGTAATAACTATGTTGAGTAGACTTATTACATTAAAAAGAATAACATGCCGTTGCTTATTTACATGTTTGTAAGTGAACCACATACTTTAATAGCATGCTTTTTTTCAGTGCAACATTGTTTGAAAAAAGTTGATAAACTGTGATTGTATTGCAGAGGAAAACTGAGTAGACCTAACTCATCAAACCCGAACCAACCATGCTAAGTTGACTTATTTCCTTTGCTAATTTTACAAAACACAGTTAAGTAGCAGTGACTTAATTCCATACTTATTTTATTAAAAAAATATGTGCACTTACTTAAAAAAAGAAAGAAAATCTATATAAACATTCTAAAAACTCAAATTAAAATCCAAACTGAAAATATACAAATAAAAGCTAATTGAAAATATACACAACTGTTATAATACTATATCAATATAACACCTGCTAGCATCTAAAAACACAGCCACAGCCATTAAATTCATGTTTGAGGTATGACTGTATATCATAAAAGAGCTAATTTTCCTCATAAAATCAAAAACATCCTCTCTAAAAACCCATTGGAAAATCCTTAGAAAATCCAAGGCTAATTTTTTTATTTCTTCTGGGTTTTAGGATTACTGATCAGCTCTATTCTGAATGTAACTTATACATCAGAACTCATAAATAATCCAGTGTAGCATGGTATGTTGTTTTGACCTAAAATATGGCCCATTTTACAGGCTAATATAGCATAAAAGTAACAAATGAAAGTGTATTGTCTTATTTCTCTATTCTGTGCTGAATGCAACTTTTAGTTGTTTATTCTCATGCGTTTAGAGATGCATAGCCATAACTGTTTTTCATGGTCTTCTATTCTGCAGTGACGGCTCTGCCCTCGGCTCACCAAGAGATTGAGAGTGAGTGAGCGGGGTATATCCGATAAACTCGGCACAACTCCATCTCTCACACACAAACAAAGAAATATATGGCGGTATTGCTCCCTGTAGTCCCCTTGAATTTGCATTCTAACTTTCAGATACATTTCTTTGAGTCTGTTGCCTCACTGGGTATTTGAATTTAAATGTTTCCAATCTCTTGCACCTATATGCAGTTTTATACCTATTTTTTGTTTTTTGGATCACAAGTCTGTTGGATCACCATATTGGCAATAAAGAAGTATGTGGAAAGTTCTGTATTGGCAAAGGTTTAAGTTTGCATCCTGCTCACTCATATGTATAATCAAATGATGTAATACAGGAAACACTCACAAACCACTAATTTGAATGACTTTAACTCTGTTTCAGAGCTGATTAAGGACTCACTGGTTCTATTGATGTCTGGTGGCAGATTGTGCTCTGGTTGATCCAAGCCTTCCGCCTCCAGATCGTAGCGGTCTCTGTCATCACAGTCGTAGTGTTCGTGTCTGTGATGGTCGTGTCGAAGTCTTCGTTCTGGGTCTGCATCATGACTCAACACGGACGTACGTCTCCTCCTGCGTTTGCGCCGGTAACCGCGGGGCACTGGCACACCAATGTAGATAGACTGATGGTCTGTGAAAGGCAGAACACTTTCTGATAAGAAGATTAATGACATGTTGTTCAATGTCTTGGATGTCATTGATTTTGGAAGGTAATTTCATGCTCCACAGAAAATGTTCTGCTCACTCAAGTAAACGAGACCAAGTGACCAAATTGGCATGATCTGGTTCAACTATTGATACAGTGTCCTTCAATACTGACATTGTAGGATCAATAGATTACCTATATTCATTTGCAATAAAATCTTCAAGCTTCCAGTTCTGTCAAAGTACAAACACTTACTAAAGGAGAATATCTAGCCGTAAGCAAATCATATGCCGTCTATTCCAGTTAACTCTCAAATGATAATTAATCTAATTGTTATAGCTAAGCAATTGTTGAAAAAAACAAATATGAGCACACAAATATTGCTGTTTTCAATATTAATAATAAGACGACATGTTTTTTAAACACCAAATCAGCATATTAGAATAATTTCCGAAGGATCATGTGACACTGAAGACTTGGAGTAATGGCGGATGAAATTCAGTTTTGTCTTCACAGGAACAAATTACTAAAATAAATGTTTTAATATATTACAATAGAAAGCATGCATTTCAAATTTCTAATAATATTTTTTAATATTACAAAAAAATGTACAGACCTTTTGAGTATTATTGTATTGTATTTTCCACCTCGGCGAACAGTTACTTTTGTCATTTCGAATATAATTATCCCTCACGTTATTGTACAGTATGTTTTATGAGATGTGAAGAGGAGGACGATAAAACTGTCTGGTTAATTGTGAAAGTAAGAGGACAAATATTTTTAGCTGCTGGTGCAGTAATAACCTCACCAATTTGGACATAATGTACTTTGTGCAGTGTCTGCTTTTCTATCTCTTTGAGAAGGCAAAATTGCTGGATGTATGCGACACTTTATTTCTTCAATTGTGTCTCTAAAATCATGAATAGATAATGGAAAGAAAAGTAAGTGGGTAAAAAGAGGGGTATATCGGAGTTAAATGGCTTCTTGGAGAAAAAAAAATATATATATATATAAAATATACACACACACACACATTAGGGCAGAATTTAGTCCATCTGGAATTGATTGGATCGTTGTCTTTTTCTATTGCTGTAATTTCATGTTAGTGTCATGACGGTCATTTTAAAGCAAATGTATGTTTTTTTTTTCACTTGGAAATATTGGTTTCAAATCATTATGATAGTCCACTGACTTCTAATATTGCATATGGCCCAATTAGCCCAACATACACATGTAACTATCGTCATGCTGATTGCCTGATTAATCACTCAGCTCTTGTATTTTTGTTTGTGTGTGTGGTTTCATGCCTAAGGCTACTCACCCTCCTCTTCCTCATAACGGTAACGACTGTTGCCCATGCCTCGTTCATGGTCCATCCTGAGATGATACAAAAAACATGATCTAATACTGGTGAGAAAGAATGCAAACCAAGTGCGTATTTCTGTAACCTATCGAAAATATTTCAGATCATCACTTTTTCTTGTTATGAGTTTTGATCATGCATAACAGAAGGTCAGGGGCATGACGGGCAGCACTGGCACACACTGGGCATTGAGCTGCTTGCTGAATCGCTGCCAATAACAGATCAATAGTGAAATAATTAACAGAGCAAATGACCGATGGAAAGATACATAATTACACGACCAGGAGGAAAACTCAAGGCCAGTCTTTTCCCTTCACTGTAAAGCCACTAGAATCATTTCACAGGTTATGATTTTCATATACACTTATTTTGTTGAGCACAAATTAAACGTATACATTTTATGCACTGAATTACTCCGATTGAATTACAATTATGAAGTGGAATTACCACCTCAGGATTTTACAAAAATTATGGATACAATTCAGTAAATGTGCAGCAGAGTTTTTGTGAACCCTACACAGTGTAAATTGTTTAATTTTGTAATTACTGTGCAATTTTTAAATAAAACCGATTACCCTTCCGAAGCATTTGAAAGTGACACTTTTATTCAGAAAGGATCCATTCAACTGATCAAAAGTGACAGTAAATACATTTATAACGTTACATAAGATTTATTTAAAATAAGTGCTGTTCTTCTGAACTTTATATTCATACAAAATCATTACATTAATTTCAACAACGATGACATTAAATCTGTTAGAAAATCAAGTGAGGAAGCGTAAACTTGTAGATCACAATAAGAAGCATTGTGCTGCATTTGATTAGCTCTGTTGGGTTCCAAACGGGATAATTAGCTGTCACACTGGTGTCCTTCACACCCCATGGCCAGCAGAGCAAGAGAGAGAGAACAATGGTGAAAGAGGGGAAAAGAGAAACGCTGTTGGCCATTCTCACAGGCTCAAATCAATGGGTCCCCATTTGTACTCAACCCACTTACAGCACTGGCCCAGTGTCTTCCTGGCTCTCTTTCTCTCATGTTACGCCTTTTGCCAAAATATAGACCCACACTGACAAAAGTTAATTGGACATTTTCCTTCACACTCTCTCAGTTGCTCATTAGTTTAGGAGCAACACTCGGATTTATAATAATGTCAGCGTTAATTCACCATGAACATTTTACTTTTCATTGGATGAAGCTATTAAAATAAACATTTTACTAAACCTTGCAGTGATTAAAATGCATGCAATAGGTCCTGCTCACAGAACCCCTTAAATAGGAAGCAAGGAACATGAATATATTCATCATGTTAAAATCCGATTCAGTAATAATGAGTGTTTTGTCTTATCAAATTATCTCATGCATCAAAATGAGTACATATAAATGCCATCGCTCATTTTTAAATCATTTCACTTCTACTTCTAACTTTTATTCTACACAAACTCCAGTTCAAACATTTGTGCTTGGTAAGAATTTTTAATAGTTTTTCTTTATGGCTGCATTTATTTAATCAAAAATGTTGTCATTTACATAAACTATTTAAAATAAGTACTTTCGATTTTAACTCATTTTTAAAAATGCAATTTATTTCCTGCAAAGCTGAATTTTCAGTTAAATTAAATTGTTAAATTAAATTCAAGTTTATTTTTATATCGCTTTTTATGATACAAATCATTACAAATCATTTTTACATTACAGAAAATTAAGTTTCTACTATATTTAGTAGTAAATACTTAATATGCTGAATTTTCAGCAAGCATTACTCCAGTCTTCAGTGTCACATATCATTTTAATATGGTGATTTGGTGCTAAAAAAAAAAAACAGCTCTTATTATCAAGGTTTAAAACTGCTGCTTAATATCTTGTGGAAAGTGTGATACGTTTTGAAATGGAATACAAATCTTTTGTAACATTGTACACAGTAATCCATATCTGTAAAATGACATTTGAGCAATAACATTTTACCTGAAAAACACAAGGTTATGATGACTAAAAGTGCAAACAATGATTTACATAGGCAGCAGAGACCCAAAAACCCAAATGCAGATAAAAACATGCATACGTTATAGGTCACATAACCCTATGTTTCATGCTGCTCAATGGATCGTCCCATTTTCCATAAAAAAATTTAGCTATTACACTGAGAAAGTTTTGCTTTCATATATAAAACTACATGATTGGTAAAAGTCATACCTGATCTCAGTAGCAGTGCACGGATGGAGAGGAGAAAAGCAAATCGAAAGGACTCATCAATACAGAAAATCACTGAGGAGCACAGCTCTATGGGACACGGGACAAAAACTGAACATGTTGGAGAATTAATCTGTAACCCTCTCCCAGTTAATCAGCCCTCATACACAGACACACCCAGTCATGCAAACACATCCACAAAGTGTGAGTCAATGCTATGGACTGGTGACAAGGTCGATAAGTAGATAACTGGGACTCAGGCAAATGGACCATTGAGAGCTGTGTTAAGAGATATTACTGACTAACTGTGCACTCCCATGTCCACATCTGTTCATTTGGCCAGACTATCCACTCCGCAAGGAAGGGTATCCTTACATAAATCCTAACCTTTTAAATAGGTTGTTTCAAGATGCTGGAAAAAGGTGAGTCGTACACTAACTTTCATTAAGTCTTTTTTTTTTTTTTGAGTTGGCCATATTCAATAAATTTAAAACATGGATATTTGTAGAAAATATTTAGCATCACATTCTTAGTCAACTAAAGTTGGCTACAAAAGTCTCATAATTGGCGATAAACCATCCAATTGCTCTTTTTTGTATTTTGATTTTTTTGTGACTTGTGTGGGATACACAATTTTGCAGCCTCAAGCTATTTTTTCCTTTTTTTTTTCACGGACACAAATGACAGGATAATGTCAGGATATGTGCTTTGACATATATTGACTACTAAGAAAAATCCAATTTATAGCAGATGCTGAACTGAGTGCACAAACTCAATGCTCTGTGTCCATCAAAGTGCACACACACACACACACACCACGCACACACACACACACACACACACACACACACAATCAATAACAAATACAGACTCAAGATAACCTGTGATACTCACAATTATTTGGATGATGACCTCATCTTTGGGGATTCAGGCTTTGTGATTCCTGCTGACTCAGACTAATCTTGTTAATAATAAAGAATGACCTACATAAAGAAGGCCTGTTATGGTCATTTCGTAGTCTTTGGGCTGTAGAAAGCTTGTTGATTAACACCTATTTGGAACTTTAAATCATTAAATTAAACATAATTTGGAAACAAAATCTCAGAAGACTGCAGGAAAAAAAGACATACATAAGCTGTTCTTCTACGCATATGATTTGATTACAACTTCAATTATTTGGGCACTGTAATCGGACAAATGTGTTAATTCTACTGCATCAAACTAAGTGACATCTGAGTTTTTCTCAGATCTACCACCACTTATATGAACCATTTTTGCATACATTACTTTAATAATGGACATGAAATAAACTGCCCTCCAGTGCACAAAGATGTCCAGGCAGAGAAACAACAGATGTAGCACAACACACTCATTCTGGATATTACATTATTCCACAAAGAAAATTTAGAAAGTGTGCAAATATAATTTTTATCTTAATACATTTCTGTATTCAACTTTTTATCTTACAACATAACATAATGTATTTCTTAGTGACAGAAAACTGGGTGTTTCTCTAGTGCTAAGTATACTAGACATACATTTACATGTACTTAATAAAATACCTTTGTACTTTTATTATACTAAACTGGTATACTTCAAGTTCATTTGGAACAAATAATTTTGTGCTTAATGCACTTTAATTGTGTGGCTGAAGTCCACTGAAGTATATTTGATCGTGCTAAAGTGGAACTATTGCAAGTATGCTTTAGCTACATTTTAAATATCTTGCATTTAAACGCTGATATCATAAAAAAAATATATATCATACAATCCTCGTCATTAGTGACATTAAAACACATTTCAGGCTTAATATAAAAAATGTACTTTGTGCACATGTAGAACTCCAAATAAAGTTTAATTATGTGTCAGTATAAATTTATTTTAAATGTATACTTTTTTTATTAGGGTTGGCTTCTCTACTATTTTCAAAGAAAAAAAAATACAAATTTGATTAACTGACAAATTGTGTCAAAAACTGAAATAAATGGATATTAACGTCTTGTTATTTAAACTGTTGTATAAACACACACACACAATAAAATTGTTCAGTACTCTTGATTTTGCTGATATACAGTAGCCTGTGAGATACTGCATTAATATAACTCTTGATGTCACTCTTTCATCATCCACACAAGGTCTTTACTGGCAATCCATCAGGGACACATTCCATTAACTGGCAGCAGAACCTCACTCATCATTCAACAGACAGCTTTCAATCATCTGTTCAAACAGAAACTTTTCAGAAGAAACGACATGTTGATGCATATGAAAAGCCATTTTCTTTGTGTGGACAGAATCCACTTCACTTATGCATTGCATTTGTGTGACTAATCAGGGATACTCAATGATATTCATTGGCGAGATTGAATTCATTCTGCCGTCCAGAGCAAGGCAGTCCCAGTCTGATTCGTTCGGTGATAACACCATATGGGTTTTTTTTTTTTTTTTTGTCAGAAAATGATGAGATGAGGTGAGTAGGTGTGTATTACCTCAGGGATAACAGCAAGGCACAGTGCATAGCTATTACACTTCTAGTAAGCTTAAGAAGAATGAATGCCAGCAAACCAAAGAATGAAATGTAAAATGAAAACATTAACAATTTGGATGTCGTTTGCACCAACTTATAAGTTCTGCATTGATTGATTCCAATATTTAGACCTCAAGATTAAAGTTTCTATAACACCTTACAGTTGTACAGGTTATGCAAAAACAACTAAATTGGCTAGTCCACAGAGAATTGGAGGGCACAGGTGCTAGAAAACCAACATTGTAATTTTGAACCTATTTTCTATCATTTACAGTTCAAATTGTGCCCTTATTATCTTATTAGGTTCATTTAAGTCTGATATTTACCCTCTTTTTTGCACATTGCAAGACATGTATTAAAAATTCTGGGTACAGAATGATTGATGATAAAAAATGGGCTTATTTATTTATTCATTATTTCTTAGCAACAAAACAAGCAACCGAACGCCCTGCAGCTTCTTAATGTGTTCTCTTGACGTTTAAGGTGTTTATTTCAAAGACGCTAGTCTCAGGTCAACCTTGATACGTTTTCATCCAGATTTAACCAAACCTAGAGAAATCACTTTTCTTCTCTCAGTCCCCACGAGATAGATGCACTGAACTCATTATTTAGATAAGAGAGACAGCATTTTAAGCTGCAGCCGAAATGAGCCATATCCCTCCTCTATTAGAGATAAACAGCCCTGGCCTTTTAATGTTGTATTACTCTTTCAGAGAAGCTGCATAATAATTACTATGTGAAAAAGTTGATACTTGACTCATTAACTGTCCACCAATCAGCATAATTGCATAAAATTAAATTAAATTTGAACAACATCAAAACCTTAGGGAGGGGATAAAAAATATTTTTCTCTATACTGCGATCATACCTGATCTCTTCGCCCTTGCTGGCTCATGGCATTGCCTCACTATTAAAGCAATAGTTCACCCAGAAATGAAAAATTGCTAAGAGTACACTCCCCCTCAGGTCATCCAAGATGTAGATGATTTAGTTTTTTTAGGTGAAGGAGTTTGGAGAAATTTAGCTTTACTGGATCCTCTGCAGGGAATGGGTGCTGTCAGAATGAGATTCAAGTGATTGAGTGCAAGTAAATTTGTTTTTTATTTTTATTTTTTTTATAAACTTTTCCTTCACGAGTAAATCAGTAAATAGCCATGTACTCTAGCTTCTTCTCAAGAACTTCCATGCTGGGATTTTGCTCTCTTCTCATTCAAGGTTTTCTGGATGCTAGACGAAAAAAAAACAAACATAAAAAACATCTGCTTAAGCACTGACAATTCATCTGCAGTGCATCACGTGATCAACTAGCCTCATCCTCTTTTGATGCACTCATGCATCTGACAAAACCAAGAACCCATCCTTGTGCCTCCCTCAAGCAAGCAATTGCTAATTACTGTTATTAATGCTGTTATTATTATCATAATTACACCAGTGTGGATGCATTTTGTTCCCGGCTTCAGTACAAGAAGTGTTATTTTCAGTGCTGCAGTTCATTTCCTCCCATTGAGACACCGGCTATAATTATTCCACATGCAACCTCTTGATGGCCATCACCATGAGGAGGAAAGTGGCGTGAGCAGTGAGGAAATAATGGGAGAGAGGAGGAAGATGGATTGCTCTGCACAGGAATTCATGTGAGCGATGTGTTATGATGATGCTCAGAAAGCAGCATCAATTAGACTCATTTTAATATGCCAAGTTGCTATCAGAGTCCTTAAATGCAATTTGAGTTCTTTGGGAAGATACATTAACCTTATAGAGTCATCTATACAATTGCCAAAACCCCTGGGACCTCATTATGCAACATTCACTTTCTAGAACATCTTAAAAAGTGTGATTATGCACTAGAAATGGCTCATGCATTCAAAAGTTCAGGCGGATAGTTTCTAAGAATCCACAAGCCCAGCTCCTTAGAGGTTTTCACAGCTCCACTTATCACTCCACTAAAAGGCGTCAGAGACTTCGGGGCTTTATTCAACAATGCAGAATAAACCCGCGAGACATACTTAAAAGATTAATTCAAGCAAATTTTATTGAAAGTCACATTAATGTTACTACAAAACCAGAGCTACATTAGCTGGAGCACAGCAGTCCATCTTTAGCAACATCCTGAAAAGGCCGATTAGCAAAGAGGTGTGATTGTGAGGTATTTCAAAATGACTACTGGCAACTAAAAGGCGGTTTTTATAAATTAATGGCAGACATTTGTTAATTATGACAACATTAATGCTAAAAGTTTTTTTTCTTTTTTTTTGTTTTATCTTCCCGAACAGTAATAAAGATCAAACTTGAACTACACATTTAAAACAGAGGTTTTCAACAGCTAAAAGTTCATTATGAACATAACTTAAAAGACAAATGAAACTTCAAGTAGTGGTCAAGACCAGGTCTCCCTTATTTAAAAAAAATTCTACCTGCAAGGTAATGTGGCTATTGTAGAATAGCCTGAGGTACTCAGGGTAAAAGCTTCTGTTGTACTTAAGGCAACACTTTAATAAATAATCATTTCATTGGTACTTATTATCATTAAGAAATAATGTCAGCATTACACAAACCTCATGCTTTTTAAAAGAGAAAGCAGATCCATAATAATACCAAATGTTCATTTCTTCTTGGAAATTTGGGCTCATGATAATATTGTAATGTAAAAACAATTAAAATGTGCATATAAAAGTTTTTAGAAACAATGCATCTACTAGAGATGAACGTCCAGCTTCATCTGCCAGTCAAAACATTGATAATCTTTGACAAATTCAAAAGCTAGCCATTTCCCTGAAGTCACTGTAATATACTCCTAAATTAAAAACATTTTTAAAAAAATTTGATTGCCAACAGTAAGAGTCCTCTCCATGTACCTTATGAACTATTATAAAATATATAAGAAAATGACTAATAAAACAAACTTGCTTGATCCCATAAGTCACAGAATGAACTAAAATGGTGAAAAACAATGGAATGTGCAGGTGGAGATCTCCTACCTTGATTCCATCTATTATCAAACGTTTTATACAAACCTCTCCTTTTTTTCATGCCTAAAAACATTTAGTGCAACTAACTCACTTTATGTTAACACACAGTGTGAACTTTTTCTATACTAATCACAATTAAATAAAAAAAAAAATTAAGATGCAGCCTTCTTTAAGCCCGATTGTCCACTT
Organism: Carassius auratus; assembly: GCF_003368295.1. Lineage (NCBI taxonomy): Eukaryota > Metazoa > Chordata > Actinopteri > Cypriniformes > Cyprinidae > Carassius > Carassius auratus. The sequence goes on along the minus strand of NW_020528227.1, from coordinate 8,672 downwards.
CATCCATCCCCATACCTGATTGTGCTTTTTGACTCTTCAGGTGTGAATGCTTAAAGGATATTTTGGGCTGTTCTTGTTCCAGGTCAAAACGGATGGGGTCTGGAGCCCAGCTGTCAGATTCTGCTACAGGAACAGGCAGGTAGCCTCCGTCACGAGGTAGACACATACACCATCCAGCACCTGAGAGGTCCAGTTCTCTGTACTTGAAACCGGCACGTTTCAGGATCTTAAAGTCCACCATGTCTTCAGATTCACTCATCTCCACCAAAAGATTCCAGAAGATACAGCTCAGGAGAATACCAAGGAGCTAAAAGAAACATTAACACATGTGAAGTTTCAAGATATGTCTTTTGGAGATGAAGTGCAAAAAAGTCACCAAATAGATAAATACACTGCCATTCAAACGTTCGGGGCAAGTTTTTTTTTTTTTTTTTTTTTTAGAAATTAATACTTTTACTTGACAAGGACACATTAAATTGATGCAAAGTACAAGTTTCACAAGATTTATATTTCAAATGAATGCTGTTCTTCTGAATTTCCTTTACATTAAAAAATCCTGACAAAAAAAATTATGACAACTTGTGAGAACCGTACAACGTACATTTGTTTTTTTTGTTTTTTAAATCAAAGCACATAAGACATAGTGTGCACTGTGCATGTACAGTATATGTGCTCACCAATTTTAATTTTTTTGAATCAGAAGGGTAACATCTATTATTTTAAGTTTTATTCTAATATATTCATAAATATTCACAGAATTCTAATCTAACTATTTTCAAAGCAGAGTCACAGATCCAAATCTATAGTTTTCACTTGTCATTTATAAAGACAAATCCTTGATTTACGTAAAACATATGATAAAATATACAGTAATACTGTGCATAAACAGGAGCAGATCATTAATCCAACCATACTTTGATTTACTAGACTGGGTCTTTGTCACACACTTCATCATATTTGTGCAAGAGGACTGTTCCTCTGCTCTAATTAGAGGATTAATGCATTAATGGAGGAATGTGCCGGCATGGCCATGTGGCTGTATTTAATGTGACCTCTTCCCTCAACTCAGCAGACAGAAAAAGAGAGAGACAGATGAGCAGGCTAGTTATTTTGTCAAAAGATTCCAAAGACTGGGCAGCAGCTTCTCCGAGAGTCATTCGCCCCTCATTGGGCATTTGCATCTGGTCAGTGCAGATGTCCGTTTTCTATAATTTATTGTTTGCCAGAGGATTCTCTAATGAGGGAAGAGTCAAACAGAATAGGTAGTAGGCAATCAAAATGGAAATGTGGAATGCCAGGGGAGCAGAGGGAAAAGTACACGATGAAGAGATACACATATTTCAGGGTAGGATGATATAAATAATAAACAGTAAACACAAGAAGGAAAAGAGGATCATAAAACCTGTGGTAGTCCAACCGCACAGCAGATTCCAATAGTAGCTCCAATGTTGTCCCCCATCCACAGGTTCACAGCATGGATACAGCCACGCACATGAATTATGCCATCTAAAGTTTCACGCTGTAATACAGAAGAGAGAAAGAAATCTAATTTCGGTATAGGTAACAGGTAATGCTCAGATTTTATGACGGAAACAAGGTTCAAAAATCACAACTAGAGTCCATCGTAATGGCATAATAGATGTGGTGCTTGTAATGGCTCTGATGTTATTTGCTTGGTTTTTATCTATGGAACAAACAACTGAATGGCGCCACCATTACAGATGATTGCACTTGAAATGGCTATTGGAGGTTTTGGTTTTCCTGTCACATCTTCTCCTTTAAAGATAATCTCAAGTGTCAAGGTCCGCCAAATGATTCTCTCCAAGTGCATGGCTGGGTATGAGAGCCAGTATTATGTAAAATGACACAAGTCATTAACATTAGTCAGTGATGGCTGGTTGCAGGCCATTGCGAGAATGTGGACTTCAGAGAGCTCCATTTTACCTGCTGTTTGAGAGTTTTGTAGCCGCAGAGTGTGTTCACAACTTCTCCGACCTGAAAGAAATTAACACACAGGACTCACTAGTAAAACTACTTTTTGATGAAATTCGAGAGCCTTTTGAGCCTGCATAGACAACAACACGACTGAGATGTTCAAGACCCAGGAAGGTAGTAAAGACATTATTAAATAAGTCCACGTATAGGCCACTATAGCAACCATAATTTTATAAAGCTCTCGGATTTCATCTTAATCCGTGTTCCAAAGATGAACATAGGTCTTTCGGGTTTGGAATGACATGGGGGTGAGCAATTAATGACAGACTTTTCATTTTTGAGTGAACTATGATAAATAATATATTTATATAAATATATTTATATAAAATATAATAATATATTTTATTTTGGTTGCAGGAAGATTTTCTCTCAAAACCTGGTTAGAAAAACGCTACAAAATTCAGCAGATTACTGAATGTCTGCACCTATCGTGTGCCATTTTTGGAATTTTGTGCTATTAGGATTGCAGATGATAAGCAAACATCTGAAGTCATATATCCGGCAATCTTTGATTCTTAGCCTGAAAAGCCTTGTGCTCTCTCACTGCGGTAAACTGTCATACCAAAAGGAGAACTTTGCATTAGTGCCCAATCAACATTTATTAACTCAGAGAGAGAGAGAGAGAGAGAGAGAAGAGAGAGAGAGATGCTCATGAACAGTAGAGCAGACTCTATGCTGTGCAGGGCAGGTAAATTAAATTCTCTCTGTCATGATGCACTCTCCACTGACTCATGGGGAACAGCATTTACTAGAAAGCTCTGTAAACCCACCAGAAAAAAGCTCAGAATTCAGCTCCCTGTACTCGCAGACCTGTGGGTCAGACTGCTTTCATTGCAAACAGAAAAAAGCACATTCTTTTCAGCAAGAAATTATTACTGGTGAATTCATGAAAAATGGCCTGTGATGCAGGCTTTTCTCATCAGACTACCATGTACAGGGCGACGTATGCGCTGATTAATGTATCATGACTGGGCAAAGTGAACAGGATGACTAACACTTTGTCGGATGCAGCAGGTGTAGGGAACACCGCAGGCCAAAGGACTCGTGCCATTGCAGAAGTGGTACTGGTTTACTTCCCAATCCTTGTACTCATCTCCTCCACAACAAGACAACTGAAAAGACAAAGCGAGATTGTGATAACAAAAAACAGATTAAAAAAAGGGAATTTTAATTTTAATATAAGTGATACTTTCTTCTTAACATTAATGATAATGATAATAATAATAATAAATATGACTATGCAGTATTTTTATATACTAAAAATTATCACAAAATATTGAAAATATAAATATATTACATTACTACCATTCCAAAGGTTGGGGTCAGTAAGAATTTGTTTTGTCTTATGCTCAACAAGGCAGCATTTGTTTAAAAAATACAGTAAAATCTGTAATATTGTGAAATATGATTACAATTTAAAATAACTCCATTTAAATTCACACACACACACACACACACACACATATAAATAGCAATTATGTGCCAGTGTTATGAGAAAACTGCCATTTTTGTGCATGAATGAAACTGTAATTGACAAAATATATTTTACTGCCTGAAAGATGGAAATTATTTATGGCAGTTGTGACATGGTCCACATTAGCGTGGGTGTATAATTCACTTAGATTCCAGTAATAAAGTTGGTTAGCTACCTTCTCTTGCACGTAGTCCAATATGTTTTGAAGTCCAGGTCATCATAGTAGTGCTTGATTCCTTCTCGTATACTGTTCTGAAACAATTTGATTGTCTAAAGACAAAGAAAAATGTAACTCATTAACAGCAGACCATACAACTCACAGTGCCCCTGCTCTCAATGTTTCTTTACGTCTTACCGTCTTTTCAAAGATCAGGGCAATGATGAGGGCAAGAGCCTGGAGAGCCAGCAGAACACACAGCACACACAGGAACTGCACAAAGAGTTTAGAATCACAGCACAAAAAAATCCACCAGTAACATGGTAGAAGAGGATCTTTTCTGAATAAACACACACACACGACCAGACAAGCAACACTCACCATGTGCAGCAGAGTCTTGTTATCCCTGAGGGATCCCACCATACCCATCACAGACACAATGAACATGACGAGACCAGCAGTATGAGGACCACAGCAGGAGCTAAAAACACCCCCTCCAGGGTCCGATTCTTCTGCCTCTCCACTTCTGCATACACTCCGATACAAAGCACGCACAGACCAAGCAACTAAGGGGACAGGAGCAGGTCTGGTAAAACATCTCTACAAGTCACATCAGCTTACATCATTTCATAACATAATGTTTAAGTGATTAAACCCAGAAATGCAGCAAAGATATAAAGTTGAAATCAATGTTTCAATGCACAGCCAATTCAAGCAGAACATTCATCCATTGTAAAATCAAACAATGAATAATTTGTGTTCCTCACATTAATCCCTATAAGACGACAGACATAATTCTTAAGAGTGCTGAGCTAAAACGCACAACTAATGTAAATGCAATGACGCAGATCATAAAGAAGATGGATGCAGCGTCTTAATATCAATTTTGTGTCCTAACAAAAGACTATATTAGCACACAGCATACTAATTGAAACCACTTCATTCTCAATTTTCTTCCCTGACTGTTCTTCCTGGAAGGTTAATGTAATAAATCTTGTTGGATGATTAACTTTGTCATCTGTCAATTTCAGATTCCAGACATCTTCATTTATTTTCTGTTCACTGATAAATGGCAGTGTTTTAGTGAAGTGTAAAAACTATGAGTTCAATCTTAAAGGGATAGTTCCCCCAAAAATGAAAATAACCAGCACAAAAAGATGATAGGGATGTAACGATTCACTCAACTCAAGATGCGATACAATTTATGATATGATTTCATGATACGATTTTCTCATTTAAAAAAAAAAAAAATTATTAAATATTAATAATTCTAAATGAAAAGGTGTCCTTTTATTATCGCTTGGAACATAATGTTACAAATTTCTTTGTGAAATTTAAATGTGTTATATAACAAAACTATCCTGAAATTTTAAAACAAACCCCAACTAATAAATAAGTAACACAAATAAAAGAAACAGCAGCCATGTAGCAGTGAACGGGGCTTTACTCCACCACCAACTGTATCGCGATTTGTTTTACATCTCAAACGATTTAAAATTGTCTCATATATGTATTGATTTTCAACTGGCTCAGGGTTGTATTGTTACATCCCTAGATTTTGAAGAATGTTTGTGACCAAAACTGTTTTGATTACTATTGACTTTTTTTGGTTTCCAACATCCTTCAAATGTCTTCTTCGTAGTCATACAGTTTGGAATGACATGAGGGTGAGAAAGTTTTTATTTTTGAGTAGACTGTTCCTTTAAGAGTAAAGAAGGGTAGAGAAAGATGATTTGAAGAGTATCCTGAGAGACTTTTCTGCTTGTATCATCATGTTCCAAAAAGCCCTAATAGTCAAGATACTTCCATAAGGTATAAGACTTATTGCATTCCCTATAAGAAACATTACACTAGTGAGTCAAGCAGAACAGTGTTCTTTTTAAAATAAAATAAATTCTAATAGTTGGTGGTTTAAGAAAAAGATCACTGTTAAAAAATAAAAATACAGTAATAAAACTAGTTTAATTAGATATTCTTTTTTAAATGCCCCCCCAAAATTGGGTGTGTGGGTGTCCTCACTCTTTTAAAATCACGGTCCATTATAAGAGTATATCTGAATGTGTATTGTGTTCATGCCATTACTTGAATGTGCTGTTCATTTTTTATACATTTTTTGCCATAATCTATCACTACCCATTTACATTAACATATGATTATTAATATAGGCAGAATTACAATAAATATCATGTTGGGCCAATTAATGTCCGATATTTTCTTTCATTATATATAATATATATATATATATATATATTATATATATATATAAGGATGATGAAGAAAAATAGACAATACAATTTCAATATTATAGTCTCTAACTATTTCCAAAAACTATATAAAAACAAATCAGTGTAAATACAGAATCTCGTAACTGTCGTCATTACCATGTGAGTGTTACAGTTACAGAAACAACAACGTCCAGTGCCTTTAAATCTCTCAGAGACGCGTCTATTGCTTTACTGAGACACAAAGCTCATCTGTGAAATTTTAAAGCTAAAACTAGCATGTAATCTCTAAACGATCCTGTAAATGCGGTCGAAGTTAAAAGATATTTATTAACACCCTCTATACATTCAACACAAACACAAGAGCGTATTCATTCAGGGCGAGTGTGGTGTTGGTCTGCGTGTTTATGTGAGAGAGAAACAAAGCAACGCTGGGACAGCATTTCATTTTAAACGAACACTTACCGAGAAAAGCATTGAATAGACATTTAGAGAGAATTTTAAAAAATAATAGAAGTGAATTGTTTTTCTCCATTCTTCGTAAGACGGCATGGTGACCGCATTAATTCGTTTCAGTTAGCCTGAGATTTTCATGTAACGTGTTCAGATGTTAGCCGTTGCCGCTAAGATTCAATGAGCCTTTGTTCTAAGAGAGACGACAGTCTGTTTTAAAAAGCCTAAGACCCGTCTGAATGCATAATGAGTACTTCCATCAAATGTTCAGCTTCGCTGTCGACTCCAATAAATTGTTTTGAAAAGCGCATCAGCAGCTGAAAGGTGTACTCTCATCACAATAACAACTTCCGTCCCGCCGATCAACGGTCTGGACAAACCTTTTAAAGGGCCAGCACAAATAAAATGACACCGACAGAAGATAGATAGATAGATAGATAGATAGATAGATAGATAGATAGATAGATAGATAGATAGATAGATAGATAGATAGATAGATAGATAGATAGATAGATAGATAGATAGATAGATAGATAGAGATAGATAGATAGATTTTGTTATCATTAAAATTATTACAATAGGCTATTATTAATAACATTAGCCTATATTAACAATTGTTAATCTTAGTTCATGTTAATTTCAGCATTCATTTATGCATTATTAAAATTAAAATGTGTGCTTGTCAACATTATTTAGGCTACTGCACTGTGAATAAAAAAAAAAAAAAAAAAAAACGAACATTGCAAGATTGTATTTTTGTTAACCAACATTAACAAAGATTAATAAATACTGTATAGGCTAAATGTATTGTACATTGTTCGTTTATGTTAGTTAATACATTAAGTAATGAATGACACCTTATTGTTAAGTGTTACCATTATGTTTATCTGGCTAAGCTCCTTAACTATTGGCTATTTATGGATTATATTAAATAATGTTTATGCTTTAATTGATTAATAAAATGGTATACTTTCCATTGACACTCTCTTATCTCTGCCTAAACTCTCAGCCTTCCACTGCAGTGCAAACAATCTATTTAAAATACATTTAGAGTATTAGTCTCTGTCATGTCATTGACATGTTAATTGACGCATGGCTGAGTGAATTCTTTTACTGCACTCTTATTAAGTGTGATTTTTTTGTTGTAAAGTTAGTAACAGGTGCAATATGGCATAGATTTGCACCATGAAGGATACAATCAATATTTTAAATGAATAATTGAATGGTACATATTGAACCACTGAAAAATAGAAAAGTATTTAACTTTACACCTTGGTCAGGTTGTACAGTGTGTTGAATTTATATATTATTATATATATATATATATAATATATATATATATATATATATATATATATATATATATATATATATAATATATATTATATATATATATATATATTCACCTAAAGGATTATTAGGAACACCATACTAATACTGTGTTTGACCCCCTTTCGCCTTCAGAACTGCCTTAATTCTACGTGGCATTGATTCAACAAGGCGCTGAAAGCATTCTTTAGAAATGTTGGCCCATACTGATAGGATAGCATCTTGCAGTTGATGGAGATTTGTGGGATGCACATCCAGGGCACGAAGCTCCCGTTCCCCACATCCCAAAGATGCTCTATTGGTTTGAGATCTGGTGACTGTGGGGGCCATTTAAATACAGTGAACTCATTGTCATGTTCAAGAAACCAATTTGAAATGATTCGAGCTTTGTGACATGGTGCATTATCCTGCTGGAAGTAGCCATCAGAGGATGGGTACATGGTGGCCATAAAGGGATGGACATGGTCAGAAACAATGCTCAGGTAGGCCGTGGCATTTAAACGATGCCCAACTGGCACTAAGGGGCCTAAAGTGTGCCAAGAAAACATCCCCCACACCATTACACCACCACCAGCCTGCACAGTGGTAACAAGGCATGATGGATCCATGTTCTCATTCTGTTTAGCGAAATTCTGACTCTATCTGAATGTCTCAACAGAAGTCGAGACTCATCAGACCAGGCAACATTTTTCCAGTCTTCAACTGTCCAATTTTGGTGAGCTCATGCAAATGTAGCCTCTTTTTCCTATTTGTAGTGGAGATAAGTGGTACCCGGTGGGGTCTTCTGCTGTTGTAGCCATCCGCTCAAGGTTGTGCGTGTTGTGGCTTCAAAATGCTTTGCTACATACCTCGGTTGTAACGAGTGGTTATTTCAGTCAAAGTTGCTCTTCTATCAGCTTGAATCAGTCGGCCCTTCTCCTCTGACCTCTAGCATCAACAAGGCATTTCTGCCCACAGGACTGCCTTATACTCGATGTTTTTCCCTTCTAACATCATTATTTGTAAATGGTTGTGCGTGGAAAATCCTAGTAACTGAGCAGAT
>NW_020528226.1:0-14607 GCF_003368295.1 Carassius auratus | reverse complement strand
TCGCTGCTTGCAGCTTTAATTTATTATTATTCTTCTTCTCTAAGATGAATCGCATTTTTGAGGGCCTAAACATGCTCGAAAAGTCATGAAACTTTGCACACACCTCAGAACTGGCGAAAATTTACGTCTGATATGGGTTTCAGAAGTGGGTGTGCCAAAATGGCTCAACAGCGCCACCTATACACGTTCAACGGTGTGCGCCTCGAGCTACGTTTCATGTACATGTATGAAAATCGGTATACACATGTAACTCTCCAATACCTACAAAAAAGTCTCTTGGAGCAAAATCCGAAACCCAACAGGAAGTCGGTTATTTCTAATATTATGAGCAAATTTTGTGTCATTTTTGTCATTTCCATGCGTTGTATTTTAACGAACTCCTCCTAGAGATTAATTCAGATCAACACCAAATTTGGTATGCCTAATCTAAAGGCCTTTGCGATGTTAAATTGCGAAGCTTTTGAGTTTTCGTTGAAGGGCCTGTGTGTGGCGGCCTGGCGAATTTCGATGATTCGCCATGAAACAGGAAGTTGCTATAACTCAGACATACAATGACCAATCTGCCCCAAACTTCACATGTTGGATGAGACTCCTGTCCTGAACAGTTTGACATGACAATATTCAGTTATAGTCATAGCGCCACCTATTGGCAACAGGAAGTGACATATTTTACACTGCGACAAACTACTCCTAGAAATTTTTGACATCAATGTCTTTTTTGTCGTCAGTCTAATCTAAAGGCCTGTACGATGTTAAATTGAGAAGATCTTGAGTTTTCGTTAAAGGGCGTGTCCATGGCACCATGTCAAAGTTCGATGTCTCGCCATGGGAGTAGAAGTTGCTGTAACTCAGTCATAAAATATCAGATCTTGCCCAGACTTCAAATGTTTGATAAGAGTACTGACCTGAACACATCTGGAGGCTAATATTCCATTGGGTGTGGCAAAATGGCTCGATAGCGCCACCTATACATTTTCAATGGAGTGCGCCTCGAGCTACATGTCATATACATGTACGAAAATCGGTAAACATATGTAACACACCAATAGCTACAAAAAAGTCTCTTGGTACGAAATCCGAATCCCAACAGGAAGTCGGTTATTTTGAATTTTCCCTGCAAAATTGGCGTTGTTTTTGTCATTTTCAGGGGTTGTATTTTAACGAACACCTCCTAGAGATTTATTCAGATCAACACCAAACTTGGTCAGTGTAATCTAAAGCCCTTTGCCATGTTAAATTGCGAAGGAATTGAGGTTTCGTTAAAGGGCGTGTCCATGGCGGCCTGACAAATTTCGATGATTCGGCGTGAAAAATGATGGTGCTATAACTCAGACATACAATGTCCAATCCGCCCCAAACTTCACATTTTTGTTAAGACTCTTCACCTGAACAGATCTACATGCCAATATTCAGTTATAGTCATAGCGCCACCTATTGGCAACTGGAAGTGACATATTTTACACTGTGACAAACTACTCCTAGAAATTTTATGACATCAATGTCTTTTTTGTGGTCAGTCTAATCTAAAGACCTGTGTGATGTTTAGTTGTGAAGATCTTGAATTTTTGTTAAAAGGCATGTCCATGTCGCCATGACGAAGTTCAATGTCTCGCCATGGGAATAAAAGATGTTATAACTCAGGCATAAAATGTCCGATCTTGCCCAAACTTCACATGTGTGATAAGGGTCCTGGCTTGAACACATCTGAAGGCCAATATTCCATTATAACGATAGCGCCACCTGCTGGCAACAGGAAGATTGGCACACATATGGAATAAACTTTGATATATTGCACTTATATTTATGAGTTTAAATGCATATTTCTCAACGTTCACCTTTTTACTAAAGCCACACGATGGCGGTGAGCCCGGGTGCGAGGGCCCGTTCATCGCTGCTTGCAGCTTTAATTAGGGCCCGAGCACCGATGGTGTGAGGACCCTCTTGGAATTGCTCCGTTTATTATTATTATTATTATTATTATTATTATTATTATTATTCTTCTCTAAGATGAATCGCATTTTTGAGGGCCTAAACATGCTCGAAAAGTCATGAAACTTTGCACACACCTCAGAACTGGCGAAAATTTACGTCTGATATGGGTTTCAGAAGTGGGTGTGCCAAAATGGCTCAACAGCGCCACCTATACACGTTCAACGGTGTGCGCCTCGAGCTACGTTTCATGTACATGTATGAAAATCGGTATACACATGTACCTCTCCAATACCTACAAAAAAGTCTCTTGGAGCAAAATTCTAAACCCAACAGGAAGTCGGTTATTTCTAATATTATGAGCAAATTTTGTGTCATTTTTGTCATTTCCATGCGTTGTATTTTAACGAACTCCTCCTAGAGATTAATTCAGATCAACACCAAATTTGGTATGCCTAATCTAAAGGCCTTTGCGATGTTAAATTGCGAAGCTTTTGAGTTTTCGTTGAAGGGCCTGTGTGTGGCGGCCTGGCGAATTTCGATGATTCGCCATGAAACAGGAAGTTGCTATAACTCAGACATACAATGACCAATCTGCCCCAAACTTCACATGTTGGATGAGACTCCTGTCCTGAACAGTTTGACACGACAATATTCAGTTATAGTCATAGCGCCACCTATTGGCAACAGGAAGTGACATATTTTACGCTGCGACAAACTACTCCTAGAAATTTTTGACATCAATGTCTTTTTTGTCGTCAGTCTAATCTAAAGGCCTGTACAATGTTAAATTGAGAAGATCTTGAGTTTTCGTTAAAGGGCGTGTCCATGGCGCCATGTCAAAGTTCGATGTCTCGCCATGGGAGTAGAAGTTGCTGTAACTCAGTCATAAAATATCAGATCTTGCCCAGACTTCAAATGTTTGATAAGAGTACTGACCTGAACACATCTGGAGGCTAATATTCCATTGGGTGTGGCAAAATGGCTCGATAGCGCCACCTATACATTTTCAATGGAGTGCGCCTCAAGCTACATGTCATATACATGTACGAAAATCGGTAAACATATGTAACACACCAATAGCTACAAAAAAGTCTCTTGGTACGAAATCCGAATCCCAACAGGAAGTCGGTTATTTTTAATTTTCCCTGCAAAATTGGTGTTGTTTTTGTCATTTTCAGGGGTTGTATTTTAACGAACTCCTCCTAGAGATTTATTCAGATCAACACCAAACTTGGTCAGTGTAATCTAAAGCCCTTTGCCATGTTAAATTGCGAAGGAATTGAGGTTTCGTTAAAGGGCGTGTCCATGGCGGCCTGACAAATTTCGATGATTCGCCGTGAAAAATGATGGTGCTATAACTCAGACATACAATGTCCAATCCGCCCCAAACTTCACATTTTTGTTAAGACTCTTCACCTGAACAGATCTAGATGCCAATATTCAGTTATAGTCATAGCGCCACCTATTGGCAACTGGAAGTGACATATTTTACACTGTGACAAACTACTCCTAGAAATTTTATGACATCAATGTCTTTTTTTTGGTCAGTCTAATCCAAAGACCTGTGTGATGTTTAGTTGTGAAGATCTTGAATTTTTGTTAAAAGGCATGTCCATGTCGCCATGACGAAGTTCGATGTCTCGCCATGGGAATAAAAGATGTTATAACTCAGGCATAAAATGTCTGATCTTGCACAAACTTCACATGTGTGATAAGGGTCCTGGCTTGAACACATCTGAAGGCCAATATTCCATTATAACGATAGCGCCACCTGCTGGCAACAGGAAGATTGGCACACATATGGAATAAACTTTGATATATTGCACTTATATTTATGAGTTTAAATGCATATTTCTCAACGTTCACCTGTTTACTAAAGCCACACGATGGCGGTGAGCCCGGGTGCGAGGGCCCGTTCATCGCTGCTTGCAGCTTTAATTAGGGCCCGAGCACCGATGGTGTGAGGACCCTATTGGAATTGCTCCGTTTATTAGGGCCCGAGCACCGAGGTGCGAGGACCCTCTTGTATCTGCTTTGTTTTTTATTATTATTATTATTATTCTTCTTCTTCTTCTCCCGAATGAATCGCATTTTTGAGGGCTTTAACATGCTCAAAAAGTCATGAAACTTTGCACACGCGTCAAACCTGGTGAAAATTTTCGTCTGATATAGGATTCAGAAGAGGGTGTGGCAAAATGGCTCGACAGCGCCACCTATACCAAGAAAATCAACAGCCTTCCAGCTATGTTTCACGTACATGCACGAAAATTGGCACACATATGTAACACACCAATACCTACAAAAAAGACTCTTGGAGTGAAATTCTAAACCCAACAGGAAGTCGGTTATTTTTAATATTATGAGCAAATTTTGTGTAATTTTGGTCATTTCCATGTGTTGTATTTTAACGAACTCCTCCTAGAGAGTTCTTCAAATCATCACCAAATTTGGTATGCCTAATCTAAAGGCTTTTGCGATGTTAAATTGCGAAGATCTTGAGTTTTCGTTGAAGGGCGTGTCCGTGGCGGCCTGGCGAATTTCGATGATTCGCCATGAAAAATGAAGTTGCTATAACTCACACATACAATGACCAATCTGCCCCAAACTTCACATGTTTGATGAGACTCCGAAGCTGAACAGATTGACATGCCCATATTCAGTTATATTCATAGCGCCACCTATTGGCAACAGGAAGTGACATATTTTACGCTGCGACGAACTACTCCTAGAAATTTTATGACATCAATGTCTTTTTTGTGGTCAGTCTAATCTAAAGGCCTGTGCGATGTTCAGTTGTGAAGATCTTGAGTTTTCGTTAAATGGCTTGTTCATGGCGCCGCGACAAAGTTCGATGTCTCGCCATGAGAATAAAAGATGTTATAACTCAGGCTTAAAATGTCCGATCTTCCCCAAACTTCACATGTGTGATAAGAGTCCTGACCTGAACAGATCTGCAGGCCAATATTCCACCGGGTGTGGCAGAATGGCTCTATAGCGCCACCTATACACTTTCAACGGAGTGCGCCTCGAGCTATGTTTCACGTACATGTACAAAAATTGGTACACACATGTAACACTCCAATACCTACAAAAAAGTCTCTTGGTACGAAATCCGGATCCCAACAGGAAGTCAGTTATTTTGCATTTTCCCTTCAAAATTGGTGTTGTTTTTGCCATTTTCAGGGGTTGTACTTTAACGAACTCCTCCTAGAGATTTATTCAGATCAACACCAAACTTGGTCAATGTAATCTAAAGCCCTTTGCGATAATAAATTGCGAAGGACTTGAGGTTTCGTTAAAGGGCGTGTCCATGGCGGCCTGACAAATTTCGATGTTTCGCCATGAAAAAGGAAGTTGCTGTAACTCAGACATACAATGTCCAATCTGCCCCAAACTTCACATGTTGGATAAGACTCTTGACCTGAACAGATCTACATGCCAATATTCAGTTATAGTCATAGCGCCACCTATTGGCAACAGGAAGTTACATATTTTACACTGCGACAAACTACTCCTAGAAATTTTATGACATCAGTGTCTTTTTTGTGGTCAGTCTAATCTAAAGACCTGTGTGATGTTTAGTTGTGAAGATCTTGAGTTTTTGTTAAAAGGTGTGTCCATGGCGCCGTGATGAAGTTCGATGTCTCGCCATGGGAATAAAAGATGTTATAACTCAGGCATAAAATGTCCAATCTTGCCCAAACTTCACTTGTGTGTAAAGGGTCCTGGCCTAAACAGATCTGAAGGCCAATATTCCATCGAGTGTGGCAAACTGGCTCGATAGCGCCACCTATACAATTTCAACGGAGTGCGTATACACTTTAAACGGAGTGCGCCTCGAGCTATGTTTCACGTACATGTACAAAAATCGGTACACACATGTAACACACCAACATCTACGAAAAAGTCTCTTGGTACGAAATCCGAATCCCAACAGGAAGTCAGTTATTTAGAATTTTCTCTGCAAAATTAGTGTTGTTTTAGCCATTTTCAGGGGTTGGACTTTGATGAACTCCTCCTAGAGATTTATTCAGATCAAAACCAAACTTGGTCAGTGTAATCTAAAGCCTTTTGCGATCTTAAATTGCGAAGATCTTGAGGTTTCGTTAAAGGGCGTGTCCATGGCGGCCTGACAAATTTCGATGTTTCGCCATGAAATAGGATGTTGTTTTAACTCAGGCATTAAATGTCCAATCCTCCCCAAACCTCACATGTTCGACAAAAGTCCTGCCCTGAACACATCTGAAGGCCAATATTCCACTATAATGATAGCGCCACCTGCTGGCAAAAGGAAGATTGGCACATATATGGAATAAACATTGATATATTCTACTTATATTTATGAGTTTAAACGCATATTTCTCACCGTTCACCTATTAACTAAAGCCACTCGCTGCCGGTGAGCCCGGGTGCGAGGGCCCGTTCATCGCTGCTTGCAGCTTTAATTATTATTATTATTCCGCTTCTCCAAAATGAATCGCATTTTTGAGGGCCTAAACATGCTCAAAAAGTCACCAAATTTTGCACACGCCTCCGAACTGGCGAAAATTTACGTCTGATATGGGTTTCAGAAGTGGGCATGGTAAAATGGCTCGACAGCGCCACCTATGCACGTTCAGCGGTGTGCGCCTCGAGCTACATTTCACGTACATGTATGAAAATCGGTACACACATATAACACATCAATACCTACAAAAAAGACTCTTGGAGCAAAATTCTAAACCCAACAGGAAGTCGGTTATTTTTAATATTATTAGCAAATTTTGTGTCATTTTTGCCATTTCCATGCATTGTATTTTAACGAACTCCTCCTAGAGATTTCTTCAAATCAACTCCAAATTTGGTATGCCTAATCTAAAGGCCTTTGCGATGTTAAATTGCGAAGATTTTGAGTTTTCGTTGAAGGGCGTGTCCGTGGCGGCCTGGCGAATTTCGATGACTCGCCATGAAAAATGAAGTTGCTATAACTCAGACATACAATGTCCAATCCGCCTCAAACTTCACATGGTTGATAAGACTCTGGATCAGAATAGATTGACATGCCCATATGCAGTTATAGTCATAGCGCCACCTATTGGCAACAGGAAGTGTCATATTTTATGCTGCGAAGAACTACTCCTAGAAATTTTATGACATCAATGTATTTTTTGTGGTCAGTCTAATCTAAAGGCCTGTGCGATGTTAAGTTGTGAAGATCTTGAGTTTTCGTTAAAAGGCGTGTCCATGGCGCCGTCACGAAGTTCGATGTCTCGCCATGGGAATAAAAGATGTTATAACTCAGGCATAAAATGTCCGATCTTCCCCAAACTGCACATGTGTGATAAGAGTCCTGGCCTGAACACATCTGAAGGCCAAAATTCCATCAGGTGTGGCAAAATGGCTCGATAGCGCCACCTATACACTTTCAACAGAGTGCGCCTCGAGCTATGTTTCACGTACATGTACAAAAATCGGTATACACATGTAACACAGCAATACCTACAAAAAAGTCTCTTGGCACAAAATCCGAATCCCAACAGGAAGTCGGTTATTTAGAATTTTCTCTGCAAAATTGGCGTTGTTTTTGCCATTTTCAGGGGTTGTACTTTAACGAACTCCTCCTAGAGATTTATTCAAATCAACAACAAACTTGGTCAGTGTAATCTTAAGCCCTTTGCGATGTTAAATTGCGAAGATCTTTAGATTTCGTTAAAGGGCGTGTCCATGGCGGCCTGACAAATTTCGATGTTTCGCCATGAAAAAGGAAGTTGCTGTAACTCAGACATACAATGTCCAATCTGCCCCAAACTTCACATGTTAGATAAAACTTCTGCCCAGATCTACATGCCCACATTCAGTTATAATCATAGCGCCACCTATTGGCAACAGGAAGTGACATGTTTTACGCTGCGACAAACTACTCCTATAATTTTTTTGAGATTAACATATATTTTGTGGTCAGTCTAATCTAAAGGCCTGTGCAATGTTAACTTTTGGAGATCTTGAGTTTTTGTTAAAGGGTGTTTCCATGGCGCCATGACAAAATTTGATGTCTTGCCACAGCAAGAGAAGTTGTTGTAACTCAAGCATAAAATGTTCAATCTTCCCCAAACTTCACATGTTTGATAAGAGTCCTGGCCTGAACACATCTGAAGGCCAATATTCCATTATAATGATAGCGCCACCTGCTGGCAACGGTAAGATTGGCACATATATGGGATATACTTTGATATATTCCACTTATATTTAGGACATTAAATGCATATTTCTCAACGTTCACCTTTTTACTAAAGCCACACTATGGCGGTGAGCCCGGGTGCGAGGGCCCGTTCATCGCTGCTTGCAGCTTTAATTAGGGCTCAAGCCCGAAGGGGCGAAGAGCCCTATTGTTCTTCTAAGGATTATTCTTGTTATTATTATTTTTATTTTTTATTAAACCTTCCGGGGTGTTTTGGGGGCCTTAACATGCTCAAAAACTCTTGAAAATTGGCACACACATTGGAATCTGCGGCCATCAGGACGCCGCAGAGGCTGGGACCCGGGCGTGGCACAGGGGCTCTACAGCGCCCCCTGGAAGACAGTCAGAATTCTTGAACCATAGCTCACACACACTTGCATGTATTTATATCAAACTCGGTACACTTATAGATCTCATTGAGCCGAACAACTTTCACACTTTATGTCATAGGCTCCGCCCAACAGGAAGTCAGCTATTCAGGGCTGTTTAAAAAAAGCATGCTCTGGAATTTGAAATACTCCTCTGAGGTTTTCAACCCGTTCGCCACGAAACTCGGTGAACATGATCTCAAGACATTGAGGATGAAAAATTGCGAGGGGATTTTTGATATCTCGAACGGTTTGCCCGTGGCGAGGCATGGAACTTATGGCGAGAAATGAGAAACAGGAAATGTCTAATAACATCCACATACATTTCCTGAATTTGATCAAACTTCATGGGTTTGTTCGTTGTATGATACCGATTGTATATATGTGGCTATTAAGAGTCAACGTTATAGCGCCACCAACTGGCAGCAGGAAGTGTGTCATTTTCCAAATGCTTTGAATTCAGCATCTTATTTTTACTCGATTTACTTAAAACTTCATCAGAATAATGACAAAACACGGCCGATGTAAATCTGTTGTGGGGATATTGATATCTGATATAGTGTTGCCATGGCAACGTGTCAAACTTGAATGTTCTGTTATGGTGAGTTTGAGGCAGACAACAAGCTCAGATTTACATGAAACTCAAAACACATATCAGTATTAGTGATAGCTAGACAATGGCAAAAGCTTTTAAAAGGGCGTGAAGGAGGCACTCTATAGCGCCACCTTTTGTCAAAAGTGGGGGGGTTAGTTTTAGCTACAGACACCAAACTTGGTACATAAATTGTTCTTTTCAAGACGGACAACTTTCTAATTCACAGTCATCAGCTACGATCAACAGGAAGTCGGCTATTTTGATTTGAATGTGTATTTTTGAGATTTTACAGTTGTGAATTAATGAATACTCCTCACAGGGGAAGTACACTATACACACCAAACGTTGTCTACATGAAGAAAAAACATCGAGGAACTTAAATTGCGAACAGATTTTGGTTAGCTTGAACGGTTTTGTCGTGGTGATTTTTTGAAATGACAGTAAAAAGTGAAACATTAATCGTCTTGTATTTTTAAATTGCAGCTTCCAAACCTTTAAAAAACATTTTTAATTTAGAAAACCAGTGATTCTGAGGAAATATGCATAGTTTCATGACTTTACAGCACTGTATGATTAAAAGAAAATTAAAAAACTGTCAGACATCTGATCTCACTCTGTCACTCTGTGTGCTGACTCTGTGTGTGTGTGTGAGTGTGAGTGGGGGAGGGGTGTGAGCTGAGTGGCAAACAGACAGAGAGAGAGAGAGAGAGAGAGAGAGAGAGAGAGACTTAAACATCTCTTTAATCACCAGAAAAAAAACTGTATTTTAAATAGTTATTTTTTTGTTGTTGTTGCTAATTGTGCTGTTATCATTACATCTTAAGAAATATCTTAGGCCTTATCCTTTTCTGACAGTTTCAGTGATTAAAAAAAATCCTAAAAAACCTTATTTGTGCTGCAAATAATAATTTCAAACTCATTTGATACTGACCTCTGTCACCCTGTGACATGACATTTATTTGAATTTACATAATCTCAAGGATGTAACAGTAAAACTGTTCAGCTCACAGATGAAGACTAAGCTTTAATGCAAGCAGAACTATTTCACAAATGCTTATAGGTTAATGAAATCATAACAAAACACTTTTAAATTATTTAAGGATTTGGTAACACTTTAAAATAATGTCTCAATTGTTAACATTAGTAAATGCATTGGTAACACTTCATAATAGCTGCAATTCTTAGCTAAGCATTAGTAAATAGTCAGTTCATGCTTTATATAGCCTTCTCCCAAAATTAATATTTTAGTAAGCATTTTATAAATACAGCTATAATTAAATTGTTCATGGTTTATATGCACATTTATTTTGAGGAGATTAAAGGATGTAATCTCCCTAAAAAAATGTAAAATAAAAAATAAAATAAATAAAATAAACAAACACAGAACTCATAAATATTTATTTCAAGATGCAATAAAAGAAAACTGTACACTTGAATTTATATATATATATATATATATATATATATATATATATATATATATATATATATATATATATATATATATATATATATATATACACACACACACACAATTGCATAAGTTTATATTTAAAAATGTTTAGCAAGTGTACAGCTAATAATAATAATAATGCATTTTATTTAGTTTTAGCTACAGACACCAAACTCGGTACTTAAATTGTTCTTATCAAGACGGACAACTTTCTAATTCACAGTCATAAGCTACGATCAACAGGAAGTCAGCTATTTTGATTTGAATGTGTATTTTTGAGATTTTACAGTTGTGAATTAATGCATACTCCTCACATGGGAAGTACACTATACACACCAAACTTTGACTACATGAAGAAACAACATCGAGGAACTTAAATTGCGAACGGATTTTGGTTAGCTTGAACGGTTTTGACGTGGTGATTTTTTGAAATGACAGTAAGAAGGGAAACATTAATTGTATTGTATGTCTAAATTGCAGCTTCCAAACACTTCAAGGCATGTTTTCATACAGAGATCAAATCATTATGAGGAAATATGCATAGTTTCATGACTTTACAACACTGTATGGATAAAAGAAAAGAAAAAACTGTCAGACTTCTCAACTGACATGATCTCACTCTGGCCACTCCGTCTGTGTGAGGAAAGGGAGGGGGAGAGGGAGGGGGAGTGTGAGTGTGAGGGGGTTGGTGACTGTGAATCTTTGGTGACTGACAGTGTGTGTGGATTGTAGGGAGGGGCTGTCTGGCAGAGAGAGAGAGAGAGAGAGAGAGAGAGAGACCTAATCATTCCTTTAATAATCAGGAAAAAAAATCTATATTTTCAATTGTTATTGTTTTTGTTGTTGCTAATGGTGGTGTTTTTTTCCTTTCATTACAGGTTAAGAAATCTCTTAGGCCTTATCCTTTTCTGACAGTTTTTGGGATTTAAAAACATCCTAAGAAGCCTTATTTGTGCTGCAAATTATAATTTCAAACTCATTTGATACTGACCTATGACAACCTGTGACATGACATGACATTTATTAATCTCATGGATGTAACAGTAAAACTCTTCAACTGACAGATTAAGCTGCAATGCAAGCAAAACTATTTCACAAATGCTTATAGGTCATTAAAATCATTACAAAACACTAATAAATTATTAAAGGGTTTGGTAACACTGTATAATAATGTCTAATTTGTTAACATTAGTAAATGCATTAGTAACACTTTATAATAACTGCACTCATTAGCTAAGCATTAGTAAATAGTTCATGATTATAAAGCCTTTTCCCTTAATAATAGTCATTATTAAGCAGGAATACATCTCTAATTACATTGTTCTTGGTTTAAAAGCACATATATTACAAAGGAGATTAAAGTTTCAGTTGTCTTATAAAATAAATCAATAAACACAACCCAGTTTGATTCAGAATTCAGAAATATTTATTTCAAGATGCAATAAAAGGAAACTGTACACTTGAAAAGGTTTTGAGCGATTCTTGAAGGACTAGCATCACCTTCACTTGTACGATGGTTTGAGGAATATATCTTCCAGATAGTACCGCCGCTCCCTATATGCAGAGTATGCAGTCTTCGTAGAGCACCAACTCCCAGAGGGGGCACCAGTTGCTCAAAAAAAAAAAAAAAAATATGCGCCATTCTCCCATCCGCGTTCGCGACCACTCAATAGCATTTGAGAAGAAAGACTTGTAGTCACAAAACAATTGTAATGTGTTCATATAGGTGTCAGCTACAATGCACACCTTATACATTTTTTATACATTTTAAAATAAAGTGTTACTAAAGTTATATATATTGTTCTGTGTATGTGATTTCAAAGTCTAGATTGGTCGGATTAACCCTTTAACTGCCACATCCCTTAAAACTTGATTGTCAGAGGGTTACTGTAAATGCTTATGCCCGCTGGGCACAGTTTTCCCGATGCCACCAGGGTGGCGTTGCACTGATGGCTTGAGCCCGACATCGCTGCTTGCAGCTATATTTATTATTATTATTCCGCTTCTCCGAAATGAATCGCATTTTTGAGGGCCTAAACATGCTCAAAAAGTCATGAAACTTTGCACACACCTCATACCTGGCGAAAATTTACGTCTGATATGGGTTTTAGAAGTGGGTGTGGCAAAATGGCTTGACAGCGCCACCTTTAGACGTTCAACGGTGTGCGCCTCGAGCTATGTTTCACGTACATGCACGATAATTGGCACACACATGTAACACACCAATACCTACAAAAATGACTCTTGGACCAAAATTCTAAATCCAACAGGAAGTCAGTTATTTTTAATTTTATGAGCAAATTTTGTGTCATTTTTGTCATTTCCATGCGTTGTATTTTAACAAACTCCTCCTAGAGATTTATTCAGATAAACACCAAATTTGGTATGCCTCATCTAAAGGCCTTTGCGATGTTAAATTGCGAAGATTTTGAGTTTTCATTAATGGGCGTGTCCGTGGCGGCCTGGCGAATTTCGATGATTCGCCATGAAAAATGAAGTTGCTATAACTCAGACATACAATGTCCAATCTGCCTCAAACTTCACATGGTTGATAAGACTCTGGAACTGAACAGATTGACATGCCCATATTCAGTTATAGTCATAGCGCCACCTATTGGCAACAGGAAGTGTCATATTTTATGCTCCGAAGAACTACTCCTAGAAATTTTATGACATCAATGTCTTTTTTGTGGTCAGTCTAATCTAAAGGCCTGTGCAATGTTAAATTGTGAAGCTCTTGAGTTTTCGTTAAAGGGCGTGTCCATGGCACGGTGACAAAGTTCGATGTCTCGCCATGGGAGTAGAAGTTGTTGTAACTCAGGCATAAAATATCAGATCTTGCCCAAACTTCACATGTTTGATAAGAGTACTGACCTGCCCACATCTGGAGGCCAATATTCCATTGGGTGTGGCAAAATGGCTCGATAGCGCCACCTATACACTTTCAATGGAGTGCGCCTCGAGCTACGTGTCACGTACATGTACAAAAATCGGTACACATATGTAACACACCAATAGCTCCAAAAAAGTCTCTTGGTATGAAATCTGAATCCCAGCAGGAAGTCGGTTATTTTGAATTTTCCCTGCAAAATTGGTGTTGTTTTTGCCATTTTCAGGGGTTGTACTTTAACGAACTCCTCCTAGAGATTTATTCAGATCAACACCAAACTGGTCAGTGTAATCTTAAGCCCTTTGAGATGTTAAATTGCGAAGATCTTGAGGTTTTGTTAAAGGGCGTGTCCATGGCGGCCTGACAAATTTCGATATTTCGCCATGAAAAAGGAAGTTGCTGTAACTCATACATACAATGTCCAATCTGCCTCAAACTTCACATGTTAGATAAGACTTCTGCCCTTAACAGATCTAAATGCCCATATTCAGACATAGTAATAGCGCCACCTGCTGGCAACAGGAAGTGTCATGTTTTACACTGCAAAGAACTACTCCAAGATATTTTATGTCATCAACATTTTATTTTGGTCAGTCTAATCTAAAGGTCTGGGCAATGTTAAATTGTGGAGATCTTTAGATTTTGTTAAAGGGCGTGTCCATGGCGCCATGACAAAATTTGATTTCTCGCCACAGCAAGAGAAGTTGTTGTAACTCAGGCTTGAAATGTTCGATATTCCCCAAACTTCACATGTTCGATAAGACTCCTAGCCTGAACACATCTGAAGGCCAATATTCCATTATAATGATAGTGCCACCTATTGGCAACTGGAAAATTGGCACATATAAATGACTTTGACATATTCCACTTATATTAACGATTTTGAAATGCATATTTCTCACCTTCACCTTTTTACTAAAGCCACACGATTGCTGTGAGCCAGGGTGCGAAGGCCCGTTCATCGCTGCTTGCAGCTTTAATTAGGGCTCAAGCCCGAAGGGGCGAAGAGCCCTATTGTTTTTCTAAGGATTATTCTTATTATTAGGGCTCAAGCCCAAAGGGCGAGAGGCCTATTGTTTTCCTTAGGATTATTTTTTATTATTATTAGGGCTCAAGCCTGGAGGGCGAGAGCCCTATTGTTTTCTTAGGATT
>NW_020528225.1:0-77224 GCF_003368295.1 Carassius auratus | reverse complement strand
TTGAATGGCCTCATCTGGCCAGTCTAGAAGTCCAGTTTGCTGTCTATCGTACCACAGAGCCTGTCAGCAAGTGTTGACCTGTGCAAAAGATCGTCAGCATTATCAGGATCTGGTTTGGAAATGCAATCGCCTGCTGCCTTTGCTATCCCTGTTTGCAGTCCGATCTCAGAAAAGCACGCGCTTGAGGCACACAGGGGACGCTAAAGGCACCGCTGGGATTTGAACCCAGGATCTCCTGTTTACGAGACAGACGCTTTAACCAACTAAGCCACGGCGCCAAGCCTAGCCCTACAGCTCTGGGAGGGTGACCTAGTTGATCAAAACATCCAGCGGTGAGGACAAAGGTCCACGTGCTGGTCAGCTTATGAGATTTTTCACAACTTTCTGTTGCCAGAGGGCATAAGCGTGCAATTTAATGATAAACAAAGGCAAGAAGTCACCAATCTGTTTTGACTCGAACCCACAAACTTTATATGTCCTCACACCGGAGACTAAAGCCCAATGCGCTACACTCTGCCCCACGTGCAGTAGCTCCTTCCAGGCTTGCAGCAGTCCTAAACCAAGGATCACCTGTTTGCAAGGCAAGCTCTTTGACCAGCTGAGCCATGCTGCATCGCTGAGATGACTCTGGCCAGCATTGTTCGGCAGCATCTGAGGGGTGGTTCGCAAATTAAATTGCATGCTGCTCTGGCACTCCTCTGCACCCCTTTTTTACGGAGAGCAAAACCTCACAGCCCAAGGCGTCACTTGATCACCAGCATAGGCACCGCTGGGATTCGAACCCAGGATCTCCTGTTTACTAGACAGGCGCTTTAACCAACTAAGCCACGGCGCCAACTTGCACGTAGCTTCCAAGAAAGTGAGATTTCGAGTTTTATAAGTCTGGAGGGGTGGCCAGAGAGATATGTGTTTGTTGGCCAAGCGCCATTAACAGAAAGCAAAAGCAACGACTCTGGTGGGACTCGAACCCACAACCTTTGAATGGCCTCATCTGGCAGTCTAGAAGTCCAATGCGCTATCCATTGCGCCACAGAGCCATGTGAGGAGTTTTTTCCTGGCTGTGCCAGTGCGTTGAATTGAGTTCAGGCATTTTGGGAGCGGGAAGGACAAGATGTGGGTGTCTCTGCAATTGGTATGTGGTTGGAAAAGCGGAGTATCTGTAAGGGCTTCCTTTCCCAGAAAGAACCCACATAGCAGAGCCACCTGTTAAAAGGCACCGCTGGGAATCGAACCCAGGATCGCCTGTTTACAAGACAAGCGCTTTGACCAGCTAAGCCACGGCGCCCTGCTGCATTGTTGACTTGGGTCAGAATTGTTCGGCAGCAGCTGAGGGGTGGTTGGCAAATGAAATCGCATGTTGCTCTGACGCTCCTCTTTACCGCATGATTGCGCAAAGCAAAACCATACAACCCAAGGTGGTGTTTGATTACCAGCAAAGACAGTGCTGGGATTTGAATTCAGTATGTCCTATTTACTACACAAGCTTTAAGCAACTAAGCCACGGCGCAACCTGAACACACTCTCTCAGGGAGGGGCACTTAGAGGATTAAAGCATCCAGATAAGAGGCCAACGGCCAGGCTCTGCACAGCCTAAAAGAGTGTTTTTGACAACTGATTCGGGTGGCCAGCTAGCCTCTGGGTTTGTTGGCCAGTGCCATTAATTAACCTTTGAATGGCCTCATCTGGCAGTCTAGAAGTCCAATTTGCTGTCTATCGTACCACAGAGCCTGTCAGCAAGTGTTGACCTGTGCAAAAAGATCGTCAGCATTATCAGGATCTGGTTTGGAAATGCATTATCAGGATCTGGTTTGGAAATGCAATCGCCTGCTGCTTTGCTATCCCTGTTTTGCAGTCCGATCTCAGAAAAGCACGCGCTTGAGGCACACAGGGGACGCTAAAGGCACCGCTGGGATTTGAACCCAGGATCTCCTGTTTACGAGACAGACGCTTTAACCACTAAGCCACGGCGCCAAGCCTAGGCCTACAGCTCTGGGAGGGTGACCTAGTTGATCAAAACATCCAGCGGTGGGACAAAGGTCCACGTGCTGGTCAGCTTAATGAGATTTTTCACAACTTTCTGTTGCCAGAGGGCATAAGCGTGCAATTTAATGATAAACAAAAGGCAAGAAGTCACCAATCTGTTTTTGACTCGAACCACAAACTTTATATGTCCTCACACCGGAGACTAAAAGCCCAATGCGCTACACTCTGCCCCCAGCTGCAAGTAGCTCCTTCCAGGCTTGCAGCAGTCCTAAACCAAGGATCACCTGTTTGCAAGGCAAGCTCTTTGACCAGCTGAGCCATGCTGCATCGCTGAGATGACTCTGGCCAGCATTGTTCGGCAGCATCTGAGGGGTGGTTCGCAAATTAAATTGCATGCTGCTCTGGCACTCCTCTGCACCCCCTTTTTTAACGGAGAGCAAAACTCACAGCCCAAGGCGTCACTTGATCACCAGCATAGGCACCGCTGGGATTCGAACCCAGGATCTCCTGTTTACTAGACAGGCGCTTTAACCAACTAAGCCACGGCGCCAACTTGCACATAGCTTCCGAGAAAGTGAGATTTCGAGTTTTATAAGTCTGGAGGGGTGGCCAGAGAGAGTATGTGTTTGTTGGCCAAGCGCCATTAACAGAAAGCCAAAGCAACGACTCTGGTGGGACTCGAACCCACAACCTTTGAATGGCCTCATCTGGCAGTCTAGAAGTCCAATGCGCTATCCATTGCGCCACAGAGCCATGTGAGAGATTTTTTTCCTGGCTGTGCCAGTGCGTTGAATTGAGTTCAGGCATTTTGGGAGAGGGAAGGACAAGATATGTGGGTGTCTCTGCAATTGGTATGTGGTTGGAAAAGCGGAGTATCTGTAAGGGCTTCCTTTCCCAGAAAGAACCCACATAGCAGAGCCACCTGTTAAAAGGCACCGCTGGGAATCGAACCCAGGATCGCCTGTTTACAAGACAAGCGCTTTGACCAGCTAAGCCACGGCGCCCTGCTGCATTGTTGACTTGGGCCAGAATTGTTCGGCAGCAGCTGAGGGGTGGTTGGCAAATGAAATCGCATGCTGCTCTGACGCTCCTCTTTACCGCATGATTGCGCAAAGCAAAACCATACAACCCAAGGTGGTGTTTGATTACCAGCAAAGACAGTGCTGGGATTTGAATTCAGTATGTCCTATTTACTACACAAGCTTTAAGCAACTAAGCCACGACGCCAACCTGAACACACTCTCTCAGGGAGGGGCACTTAGAGGATTAAAGCATCCAGATAAGAGGCCAACGGCCAGGCTCTGCACAGCCTAAAAGAGTGTTTTTGACAACTGATTTGGGGGTGGCCAGCTAGCCTCGGGGTTTGTTGGCCAAGTGCCATTAATTAACCTTTGAATGGCCTCATCTGGCAGTCTAGAAGTCCAATTTGCTGTCTATCGTACCACAGAGCCTGTCAGCAAGTGTTGACCTGTGCAAAAGATCGTCAGCATTATCAGGATCTGGTTTGGAAATGCAATCGCCTGCTGCCTTTGCTATCCCTGTTTGCAGTCCGATCTCAGAAAAGCACGCGCTTGAGGCACACAGGGGACGCTAAAGGCACCGCTGGGATTTGAACCCAGGATCTCCTGTTTACGAGACAGACGCTTTAACCAACTAAGCCACGGCGCCAAGCCTAGGCCTACAGCTCTGGGAGGGTGACCTAGTTGATCAAAACATCCAGCGGTGAGGACAAAGGTCCACGTGCTGGTCAGCTTATGAGATTTTTCACAACTTTCTGTTGCCAGAGGGCATAAGCGTGCAATTTAATGATAAACAAAAGGCAAGAAGTCACCAATCTGTTTTGACTCGAACCCACAAACTTTATATGTCCTCACACCGGAGACTAAAAGCCCAATGCGCTACACTCTGCCCCACGTGCAGTAGCTCCTTCCAGGCTTGCAGCAGTCCTAAACCAAGGATCACCTGTTTGCAAGGCAAGCTCTTTGACCAGCTGAGCCATGCTGCATCGCTGAGATGACTCTGGCCAGCATTGTTCGGCAGCATCTGAGGGGTGGTTCGCAAATTAAATTGCATGCTGCTCTGGCACTCCTCTGCACCCCCTTTTTTACGGAGAGCAAAACCTCACAGCCCAAGGCGTCACTTGATCACCAGCATAGGCACCGCTGGGATTCGAACCCAGGATCTCCTGTTTACTAGACAGGCGCTTTAACCAACTAAGCCACGGCGCCAACTTGCACATAGCTTCCGAGAAAGTGAGATTTCGAGTTTTATAAGTCTGGAGGGGTGGCCAGAGAGAGTATGTGTTTGTTGGCCAAGCGCCATTAACAGAAAGCCAAAAGCAACGACTCTGGTGGGACTCGAACCCACAACCTTTGAATGGCCTCATCTGGCAGTCTAGAAGTCCAATGCGCTATCCATTGCGCCACAGAGCCATGTGAGAAGATTTTTTTCCTGGCTGTGCCAGTGCGTTGAATTGAGTTCAGGCATTTTGGGAGAGGGAAGGACAAGATATGTGGGTGTCTCTGCAATTGGTATGTGGTTGGAAAAGCGGAGTATCTGTAAGGGCTTCCTTTCCCAGAAAGAACCCACATAGCAGAGCCACCTGTTAAAAGGCACCGCTGGGAATCGAACCCAGGATCGCCTGTTTACAAGACAAGCGCTTTGACCAGCTAAGCCACGGCGCCCTGCTGCATTGTTGACTTGGGCCAGAATTGTTCGGCAGCAGCTGAGGGGTGGTTGGCAAATGAAATCGCATGCTGCTCTGACGCTCCTCTTTACCGCATGATTGCGCAAAGCAAAACCATACAACCCAAGGTGGTGTTTGATTACCAGCAAAGACAGTGCTGGGATTTGAATTCAGTATGTCCTATTTACTACACAAGCTTTAAGCAACTAAGCCACGACGCCAACCTGAACACACTCTCTCAGGGAGGGGCACTTAGAGGATTAAAGCATCCAGATAAGAGGCCAACGGCCAGGCTCTGCACAGCCTAAAAGAGTGTTTTTGACAACTGATTTGGGGGTGGCCAGCTAGCCTCGGGGTTTGTTGGCCAAGTGCCATTAATTAACCTTTGAATGGCCTCATCTGGCAGTCTAGAAGTCCAATTTGCTGTCTATCGTACCACAGAGCCTGTCAGCAAGTGTTGACCTGTGCAAAAGATCGTCAGCATTATCAGGATCTGGTTTGGAAATGCAATCGCCTGCTGCCTTTGCTATCCCTGTTTGCAGTCCGATCTCAGAAAAGCACGCGCTTGAGGCACACAGGGGACGCTAAAGGCACCGCTGGGATTTGAACCCAGGATCTCCTGTTTACGAGACAGACGCTTTAACCAACTAAGCCACGGCGCCAAGCCTAGGCCTACAGCTCTGGGAGGGTGACCTAGTTGATCAAAACATCCAGCGGTGAGGACAAAGGTCCACGTGCTGGTCAGCTTATGAGATTTTTCACAACTTTCTGTTGCCAGAGGGCATAAGCGTGCAATTTAATGATAAACAAAAGGCAAGAAGTCACCAATCTGTTTTGACTCGAACCCACAAACTTTATATGTCCTCACACCGGAGACTAAAAGCCCAATGCGCTACACTCTGCCCCACGTGCAGTAGCTCCTTCCAGGCTTGCAGCAGTCCTAAACCAAGGATCACCTGTTTGCAAGGCAAGCTCTTTGACCAGCTGAGCCATGCTGCATCGCTGAGATGACTCTGGCCAGCATTGTTCGGCAGCATCTGAGGGGTGGTTCGCAAATTAAATTGCATGCTGCTCTGGCACTCCTCTGCACCCCCTTTTTTACGGAGAGCAAAACCTCACAGCCCAAGGCGTCACTTGATCACCAGCATAGGCACCGCTGGGATTCGAACCCAGGATCTCCTGTTTACTAGACAGGCGCTTTAACCAACTAAGCCACGGCGCCAACTTGCACATAGCTTCCGAGAAAGTGAGATTTCGAGTTTTATAAGTCTGGAGGGGTGGCCAGAGAGAGTATGTGTTTGTTGGCCAAGCGCCATTAACAGAAAGCCAAAAGCAACGACTCTGGTGGGACTCGAACCCACAACCTTTGAATGGCCTCATCTGGCAGTCTAGAAGTCCAATGCGCTATCCATTGCGCCACAGAGCCATGTGAGAAGATTTTTTTCCTGGCTGTGCCAGTGCGTTGAATTGAGTTCAGGCATTTTGGGAGAGGGAAGGACAAGATATGTGGGTGTCTCTGCAATTGGTATGTGGTTGGAAAAGCGGAGTATCTGTAAGGGCTTCCTTTCCCAGAAAGAACCCACATAGCAGAGCCACCTGTTAAAAGGCACCGCTGGGAATCGAACCCAGGATCGCCTGTTTACAAGACAAGCGCTTTGACCAGCTAAGCCACGGCGCCCTGCTGCATTGTTGACTTGGGCCAGAATTGTTCGGCAGCAGCTGAGGGGTGGTTGGCAAATGAAATCGCATGCTGCTCTGACGCTCCTCTTTACCGCATGATTGCGCAAAGCAAAACCATACAACCCAAGGTGGTGTTTGATTACCAGCAAAGACAGTGCTGGGATTTGAATTCAGTATGTCCTATTTACTACACAAGCTTTAAGCAACTAAGCCACGACGCCAACCTGAACACACTCTCTCAGGGAGGGGCACTTAGAGGATTAAAGCATCCAGATAAGAGGCCAACGGCCAGGCTCTGCACAGCCTAAAAGAGTGTTTTTGACAACTGATTTGGGGGTGGCCAGCTAGCCTCGGGGTTTGTTGGCCAAGTGCCATTAATTAACCTTTGAATGGCCTCATCTGGCAGTCTAGAAGTCCAATTTGCTGTCTATCGTACCACAGAGCCTGTCAGCAAGTGTTGACCTGTGCAAAAGATCGTCAGCATTATCAGGATCTGGTTTGGAAATGCAATCGCCTGCTGCCTTTGCTATCCCTGTTTGCAGTCCGATCTCAGAAAAGCACGCGCTTGAGGCACACAGGGGACGCTAAAGGCACCGCTGGGATTTGAACCCAGGATCTCCTGTTTACGAGACAGACGCTTTAACCAACTAAGCCACGGCGCCAAGCCTAGGCCTACAGCTCTGGGAGGGTGACCTAGTTGATCAAAACATCCAGCGGTGAGGACAAAGGTCCACGTGCTGGTCAGCTTATGAGATTTTTCACAACTTTCTGTTGCCAGAGGGCATAAGCGTGCAATTTAATGATAAACAAAAGGCAAGAAGTCACCAATCTGTTTTGACTCGAACCCACAAACTTTATATGTCCTCACACCGGAGACTAAAAGCCCAATGCGCTACACTCTGCCCCACGTGCAGTAGCTCCTTCCAGGCTTGCAGCAGTCCTAAACCAAGGATCACCTGTTTGCAAGGCAAGCTCTTTGACCAGCTGAGCCATGCTGCATCGCTGAGATGACTCTGGCCAGCATTGTTCGGCAGCATCTGAGGGGTGGTTCGCAAATTAAATTGCATGCTGCTCTGGCACTCCTCTGCACCCCCTTTTTTACGGAGAGCAAAACCTCACAGCCCAAGGCGTCACTTGATCACCAGCATAGGCACCGCTGGGATTCGAACCCAGGATCTCCTGTTTACTAGACAGGCGCTTTAACCAACTAAGCCACGGCGCCAACTTGCACATAGCTTCCGAGAAAGTGAGATTTCGAGTTTTATAAGTCTGGAGGGGTGGCCAGAGAGAGTATGTGTTTGTTGGCCAAGCGCCATTAACAGAAAGCCAAAAGCAACGACTCTGGTGGGACTCGAACCCACAACCTTTGAATGGCCTCATCTGGCAGTCTAGAAGTCCAATGCGCTATCCATTGCGCCACAGAGCCATGTGAGAAGATTTTTTTCCTGGCTGTGCCAGTGCGTTGAATTGAGTTCAGGCATTTTGGGAGAGGGAAGGACAAGATATGTGGGTGTCTCTGCAATTGGTATGTGGTTGGAAAAGCGGAGTATCTGTAAGGGCTTCCTTTCCCAGAAAGAACCCACATAGCAGAGCCACCTGTTAAAAGGCACCGCTGGGAATCGAACCCAGGATCGCCTGTTTACAAGACAAGCGCTTTGACCAGCTAAGCCACGGCGCCCTGCTGCATTGTTGACTTGGGCCAGAATTGTTCGGCAGCAGCTGAGGGGTGGTTGGCAAATGAAATCGCATGCTGCTCTGACGCTCCTCTTTACCGCATGATTGCGCAAAGCAAAACCATACAACCCAAGGTGGTGTTTGATTACCAGCAAAGACAGTGCTGGGATTTGAATTCAGTATGTCCTATTTACTACACAAGCTTTAAGCAACTAAGCCACGACGCCAACCTGAACACACTCTCTCAGGGAGGGGCACTTAGAGGATTAAAGCATCCAGATAAGAGGCCAACGGCCAGGCTCTGCACAGCCTAAAAGAGTGTTTTTGACAACTGATTTGGGGGTGGCCAGCTAGCCTCGGGGTTTGTTGGCCAAGTGCCATTAATTAACCTTTGAATGGCCTCATCTGGCAGTCTAGAAGTCCAATTTGCTGTCTATCGTACCACAGAGCCTGTCAGCAAGTGTTGACCTGTGCAAAAGATCGTCAGCATTATCAGGATCTGGTTTGGAAATGCAATCGCCTGCTGCCTTTGCTATCCCTGTTTGCAGTCCGATCTCAGAAAAGCACGCGCTTGAGGCACACAGGGGACGCTAAAGGCACCGCTGGGATTTGAACCCAGGATCTCCTGTTTACGAGACAGACGCTTTAACCAACTAAGCCACGGCGCCAAGCCTAGGCCTACAGCTCTGGGAGGGTGACCTAGTTGATCAAAACATCCAGCGGTGAGGACAAAGGTCCACGTGCTGGTCAGCTTATGAGATTTTTCACAACTTTCTGTTGCCAGAGGGCATAAGCGTGCAATTTAATGATAAACAAAAGGCAAGAAGTCACCAATCTGTTTTGACTCGAACCCACAAACTTTATATGTCCTCACACCGGAGACTAAAAGCCCAATGCGCTACACTCTGCCCCACGTGCAGTAGCTCCTTCCAGGCTTGCAGCAGTCCTAAACCAAGGATCACCTGTTTGCAAGGCAAGCTCTTTGACCAGCTGAGCCATGCTGCATCGCTGAGATGACTCTGGCCAGCATTGTTCGGCAGCATCTGAGGGGTGGTTCGCAAATTAAATTGCATGCTGCTCTGGCACTCCTCTGCACCCCCTTTTTTACGGAGAGCAAAACCTCACAGCCCAAGGCGTCACTTGATCACCAGCATAGGCACCGCTGGGATTCGAACCCAGGATCTCCTGTTTACTAGACAGGCGCTTTAACCAACTAAGCCACGGCGCCAACTTGCACATAGCTTCCGAGAAAGTGAGATTTCGAGTTTTATAAGTCTGGAGGGGTGGCCAGAGAGAGTATGTGTTTGTTGGCCAAGCGCCATTAACAGAAAGCCAAAAGCAACGACTCTGGTGGGACTCGAACCCACAACCTTTGAATGGCCTCATCTGGCAGTCTAGAAGTCCAATGCGCTATCCATTGCGCCACAGAGCCATGTGAGAAGATTTTTTTCCTGGCTGTGCCAGTGCGTTGAATTGAGTTCAGGCATTTTGGGAGAGGGAAGGACAAGATATGTGGGTGTCTCTGCAATTGGTATGTGGTTGGAAAAGCGGAGTATCTGTAAGGGCTTCCTTTCCCAGAAAGAACCCACATAGCAGAGCCACCTGTTAAAAGGCACCGCTGGGAATCGAACCCAGGATCGCCTGTTTACAAGACAAGCGCTTTGACCAGCTAAGCCACGGCGCCCTGCTGCATTGTTGACTTGGGCCAGAATTGTTCGGCAGCAGCTGAGGGGTGGTTGGCAAATGAAATCGCATGCTGCTCTGACGCTCCTCTTTACCGCATGATTGCGCAAAGCAAAACCATACAACCCAAGGTGGTGTTTGATTACCAGCAAAGACAGTGCTGGGATTTGAATTCAGTATGTCCTATTTACTACACAAGCTTTAAGCAACTAAGCCACGACGCCAACCTGAACACACTCTCTCAGGGAGGGGCACTTAGAGGATTAAAGCATCCAGATAAGAGGCCAACGGCCAGGCTCTGCACAGCCTAAAAGAGTGTTTTTGACAACTGATTCGGGGGTGGCCAGCTAGCCTCTGGGTTTGTTGGCCAAGTGCCATTAATTAACCTTTGAATGGCCTCATCTGGCAGTCTAGAAGTCCAATTTGCTGTCTATCGTACCACAGAGCCTGTCAGCAAGTGTTGACCTGTGCAAAAGATCGTCAGCATTATCAGGATCTGGTTTGGAAATGCAATCGCCTGCTGCCTTTGCTATCCCTGTTTGCAGTCCGATCTCAGAAAAGCACGCGCTTGAGGCACACAGGGGACGCTAAAGGCACCGCTGGGATTTGAACCCAGGATCTCCTGTTTACGAGACAGACGCTTTAACCAACTAAGCCACGGCGCCAAGCCTAGGCCTACAGCTCTGGGAGGGTGACCTAGTTGATCAAAACATCCAGCGGTGAGGACAAAGGTCCACGTGCTGGTCAGCTTATGAGATTTTTCACAACTTTCTGTTGCCAGAGGGCATAAGCGTGCAATTTAATGATAAACAAAAGGCAAGAAGTCACCAATCTGTTTTGACTCGAACCCACAAACTTTATATGTCCTCACACCGGAGACTAAAAGCCCAATGCGCTACACTCTGCCCCACGTGCAGTAGCTCCTTCCAGGCTTGCAGCAGTCCTAAACCAAGGATCACCTGTTTGCAAGGCAAGCTCTTTGACCAGCTGAGCCATGCTGCATCGCTGAGATGACTCTGGCCAGCATTGTTCGGCAGCATCTGAGGGGTGGTTCGCAAATTAAATTGCATGCTGCTCTGGCACTCCTCTGCACCCCCTTTTTTACGGAGAGCAAAACCTCACAGCCCAAGGCGTCACTTGATCACCAGCATAGGCACCGCTGGGATTCGAACCCAGGATCTCCTGTTTACTAGACAGGCGCTTTAACCAACTAAGCCACGGCGCCAACTTGCACATAGCTTCCGAGAAAGTGAGATTTCGAGTTTTATAAGTCTGGAGGGGTGGCCAGAGAGAGTATGTGTTTGTTGGCCAAGCGCCATTAACAGAAAGCCAAAAGCAACGACTCTGGTGGGACTCGAACCCACAACCTTTGAATGGCCTCATCTGGCAGTCTAGAAGTCCAATGCGCTATCCATTGCGCCACAGAGCCATGTGAGAAGATTTTTTTCCTGGCTGTGCCAGTGCGTTGAATTGAGTTCAGGCATTTTGGGAGAGGGAAGGACAAGATATGTGGGTGTCTCTGCAATTGGTATGTGGTTGGAAAAGCGGAGTATCTGTAAGGGCTTCCTTTCCCAGAAAGAACCCACATAGCAGAGCCACCTGTTAAAAGGCACCGCTGGGAATCGAACCCAGGATCGCCTGTTTACAAGACAAGCGCTTTGACCAGCTAAGCCACGGCGCCCTGCTGCATTGTTGACTTGGGCCAGAATTGTTCGGCAGCAGCTGAGGGGTGGTTGGCAAATGAAATCGCATGCTGCTCTGACGCTCCTCTTTACCGCATGATTGCGCAAAGCAAAACCATACAACCCAAGGTGGTGTTTGATTACCAGCAAAGACAGTGCTGGGATTTGAATTCAGTATGTCCTATTTACTACACAAGCTTTAAGCAACTAAGCCACGACGCCAACCTGAACACACTCTCTCAGGGAGGGGCACTTAGAGGATTAAAGCATCCAGATAAGAGGCCAACGGCCAGGCTCTGCACAGCCTAAAAGAGTGTTTTTGACAACTGATTCGGGGGTGGCCAGCTAGCCTCTGGGTTTGTTGGCCAAGTGCCATTAATTAACCTTTGAATGGCCTCATCTGGCAGTCTAGAAGTCCAATTTGCTGTCTATCGTACCACAGAGCCTGTCAGCAAGTGTTGACCTGTGCAAAAGATCGTCAGCATTATCAGGATCTGGTTTGGAAATGCAATCGCCTGCTGCCTTTGCTATCCCTGTTTGCAGTCCGATCTCAGAAAAGCACGCGCTTGAGGCACACAGGGGACGCTAAAGGCACCGCTGGGATTT
The DNA here is from genome assembly GCF_003368295.1 of Carassius auratus. Classification (NCBI taxonomy): domain Eukaryota; kingdom Metazoa; phylum Chordata; class Actinopteri; order Cypriniformes; family Cyprinidae; genus Carassius; species Carassius auratus. The sequence goes on along the minus strand of NW_020528225.1, from coordinate 65,230 downwards.
GAACCCAGGATCTCCTGTTTACGAGACAGACGCTTTAACCAACTAAGCCACGGCGCCAAGCCTAGGCCTACAGCTCTGGGAGGGTGACCTAGTTGATCAAAACATCCAGCGGTGAGGACAAAGGTCCACGTGCTGGTCAGCTTATGAGATTTTTCACAACTTTCTGTTGCCAGAGGGCATAAGCGTGCAATTTAATGATAAACAAAAGGCAAGAAGTCACCAATCTGTTTTGACTCGAACCCACAAACTTTATATGTCCTCACACCGGAGACTAAAAGCCCAATGCGCTACACTCTGCCCCACGTGCAGTAGCTCCTTCCAGGCTTGCAGCAGTCCTAAACCAAGGATCACCTGTTTGCAAGGCAAGCTCTTTGACCAGCTGAGCCATGCTGCATCGCTGAGATGACTCTGGCCAGCATTGTTCGGCAGCATCTGAGGGGTGGTTCGCAAATTAAATTGCATGCTGCTCTGGCACTCCTCTGCACCCCCTTTTTTACGGAGAGCAAAACCTCACAGCCCAAGGCGTCACTTGATCACCAGCATAGGCACCGCTGGGATTCGAACCCAGGATCTCCTGTTTACTAGACAGGCGCTTTAACCAACTAAGCCACGGCGCCAACTTGCACATAGCTTCCGAGAAAGTGAGATTTCGAGTTTTATAAGTCTGGAGGGGTGGCCAGAGAGAGTATGTGTTTGTTGGCCAAGCGCCATTAACAGAAAGCCAAAAGCAACGACTCTGGTGGGACTCGAACCCACAACCTTTGAATGGCCTCATCTGGCAGTCTAGAAGTCCAATGCGCTATCCATTGCGCCACAGAGCCATGTGAGAAGATTTTTTTCCTGGCTGTGCCAGTGCGTTGAATTGAGTTCAGGCATTTTGGGAGAGGGAAGGACAAGATATGTGGGTGTCTCTGCAATTGGTATGTGGTTGGAAAAGCGGAGTATCTGTAAGGGCTTCCTTTCCCAGAAAGAACCCACATAGCAGAGCCACCTGTTAAAAGGCACCGCTGGGAATCGAACCCAGGATCGCCTGTTTACAAGACAAGCGCTTTGACCAGCTAAGCCACGGCGCCCTGCTGCATTGTTGACTTGGGCCAGAATTGTTCGGCAGCAGCTGAGGGGTGGTTGGCAAATGAAATCGCATGCTGCTCTGACGCTCCTCTTTACCGCATGATTGCGCAAAGCAAAACCATACAACCCAAGGTGGTGTTTGATTACCAGCAAAGACAGTGCTGGGATTTGAATTCAGTATGTCCTATTTACTACACAAGCTTTAAGCAACTAAGCCACGACGCCAACCTGAACACACTCTCTCAGGGAGGGGCACTTAGAGGATTAAAGCATCCAGATAAGAGGCCAACGGCCAGGCTCTGCACAGCCTAAAAGAGTGTTTTTGACAACTGATTCGGGGGTGGCCAGCTAGCCTCTGGGTTTGTTGGCCAAGTGCCATTAATTAACCTTTGAATGGCCTCATCTGGCAGTCTAGAAGTCCAATTTGCTGTCTATCGTACCACAGAGCCTGTCAGCAAGTGTTGACCTGTGCAAAAGATCGTCAGCATTATCAGGATCTGGTTTGGAAATGCAATCGCCTGCTGCCTTTGCTATCCCTGTTTGCAGTCCGATCTCAGAAAAGCACTCGCTTGAGGCACACAGGGGACGCTAAAGGCACCGCTGGGATTTGAACCCAGGATCTCCTGTTTACGAGACAGACGCTTTAACCAACTAAGCCACGGCGCCAAGCCTAGCCCTACAGCTCTGGGAGGGTGACCTAGTTGATCAAAACATCCAGCGGTGAGGACAAAGGTCCACGTGCTGGTCAGCTTATGAGATTTTTCACAACTTTCTGTTGCCAGAGGGCATAAGCGTGCAATTTAATGATAAACAAAAGGCAAGAAGTCACCAATCTGTTTTGACTCGAACCCACAAACTTTATATGTCCTCACACCGGAGACTAAAAGCCCAATGCGCTACACTCTGCCCCACGTGCAGTAGCTCCTTCCAGGCTTGCAGCAGTCCTAAACCAAGGATCACCTGTTTGCAAGGCAAGCTCTTTGACCAGCTGAGCCATGCTGCATCGCTGAGATGACTCTGGCCAGCATTGTTTGGCAGCATCTGAGGGGTGGTTCGCAAATTAAATTGCATGCTGCTCTGGCACTCCTCTGCACCCCCTTTTTAACGGAGAGCAAAACCTCACAGCCCAAGGCGTCACTTGATCACCAGCATAGGCACCGCTGGGATTCGAACCCAGGATCTCCTGTTTACTAGACAGGCGCTTTAACCAACTAAGCCACGTCGCCAACTTGCACGTAGCTTCCAAGAAAGTGAGATTTCGAGTTTTATAAGTCTGGAGGGGTGGCCAGAGAGAGTATGTGTTTGTTGGCCAAGCGCCATTAACAGAAAGCCAATAGCAACGACTCTGGTGGGACTCGAACCCACAACCTTTGAATGGCCTCATCTGGCAGTCTAGAAGTCCAATGCGCTATCCATTGCGCCACAGAGCCATGTGAGGAGCTTTTTTTCCTGGCTGTGCCAGTGCGTTGAATTGAGTTCAGGCATTTTGGGAGCGGGAAGGACAAGATATGTGGGTGTCTCTGCAATTGGTATGTGGTTGGAAAAGCGGAGTATCTGTAAGGGCTTCCTTTCCCAGAAAGAACCCACATAGCAGAGCCACCTGTTAAAAGGCACCGCTGGGAATCGAACCCAGGATCGCCTGTTTACAAGACAAGCGCTTTGACCAGCTAAGCCACGGCGCCCTGCTGCATTGTTGACTTGGGTCAGAATTGTTCGGCAGCAGCTGAGGGGTGGTTGGCAAATGAAATCGCATGTTGCTCTGACGCTCCTCTTTACCGCATGATTGCGCAAAGCAAAACCATACAACCCAAGGTGGTGTTTGATTACCAGCAAAGACAGTGCTGGGATTTGAATTCAGTATGTCCTATTTACTACACAAGCTTTAAGCAACTAAGCCACGACGCCAACCTGAACACACTCTCTCAGGGAGGGGCACTTAGAGGATTAAAGCATCCAGATAAGAGGCCAACGGCCAGGCTCTGCACAGCCTAAAAGAGTGTTTTTGACAACTGATTCGGGGGTGGCCAGCTAGCCTCTGGGTTTGTTGGCCAAGTGCCATTAATTAACCTTTGAATGGCCTCATCTGGCAGTCTAGAAGTCCAATTTGCTGTCTATCGTACCACAGAGCCTGTCAGCAAGTGTTGACCTGTGCAAAAGATCGTCAGCATTATCAGGATCTGGTTTGGAAATGCAATCGCCTGCTGCCTTTGCTATCCCTGTTTGCAGTCCGATCTCAGAAAAGCACGCGCTTGAGGCACACAGGGGACGCTAAACGAACCGCTGGGATTTGAACCCAGGATCTCCTGTTTACGAGACAGACGCTTTAACCAACTAAGCCACGGCCTACAGCTCTGGGAGGGTGACCTAGTTGATCAAAACATCCAGCGGTGAGGACAAAGGTCCACGTGCTGGTCAGCTTATGAGATTTTTCACAACTTTCTGTTGCCAGAGGGCATAAGCGTGCAATTTAATGATAAACAAAAGGCAAGAAGTCACCAATCTGTTTTGACTCGAACCCACAAACTTTATATGTCCTCACACCGGAGACTAAAAGCCCAATGCGCTACACTCTGCCCCACGTGCAGTAGCTCCTTCCAGGCTTGCAGCAGTCCTAAACCAAGGATCACCTGTTTGCAAGGCAAGCTCTTTGACCAGCTGAGCCATGCTGCATCGCTGAGATGACTCTGGCCAGCATTGTTCGGCAGCATCTGAGGGGTGGTTCGCAAATTAAATTGCATGCTGCTCTGGCACTCCTCTGCACCCCCTTTTTAACGGAGAGCAAAACCTCACAGCCCAAGGCGTCACTTGATCACCAGCATAGGCACCGCTGGGATTCGAACCCAGGATCTCCTGTTTACTAGACAGGCGCTTTAACCAACTAAGCCACGTCGCCAACTTGCACGAAGCTTCCAAGAAAGTGAGATTTCGAGTTTTATAAGTCTGGAGGGGTGGCCAGAGAGAGTATTTGTTTGTTGGCCAAGCGCCATTAACAGAAAGCCAAAAGCAACGACTCTGGTGGGACTCGAACCCACAACCTTTGAATGGCCTCATCTGGCAGTCTAGAAGTCCAATGCGCTATCCATTGCGCCACAGAGCCATGTGAGGAGCTTTTTTTCCTGGCTGTGCCAGTGCGTTGAATTGAGTTCAGGCATTTTGGGAGAGGGAAGGACAAGATATGTGGGTGTCTCTGCAATTGGTATGTGGTTGGAAAAGCGGAGTATCTGTAAGGGCTTCCTTTCCCAGAAAGAACCCACATAGCAGAGCCACCTGTTAAAAGGCACCGCTGGGAATCGAACCCAGGATCGCCTGTTTACAAGACAAGCGCTTTGACCAGCTAAGCCACGGCGCCCTGCTGCATTGTTGACTTGGGCCAGAATTGTTCGGCAGCAGCTGAGGGGTGGTTGGCAAATGAAATCGCATGCTGCTCTGACGCTCCTCTTTACCGCATGATTGCGCAAAGCAAAACCATACAACCCAAGGTGGTGTTTGATTACCAGCAAAGACAGTGCTGGGATTTGAATTCAGTATGTCCTATTTACTACACAAGCTTTAAGCAACTAAGCCACGACGCCAACCTGAACACACTCTCTCAGGGAGGGGCACTTAGAGGATTAAAGCATCCAGATAAGAGGCCAACGGCCAGGCTCTGCACAGCCTAAAAGAGTGTTTTTGACAACTGATTCGGGGGTGGCCAGCTAGCCTCTGGGTTTGTTGGCCAAGTGCCATTAATTAACCTTTGAATGGCCTCATCTGGCAGTCTAGAAGTCCAATTTGCTGTCTATCGTACCACAGAGCCTGTCAGCAAGTGTTGACCTGTGCAAAAGATCGTCAGCATTATCAGGATCTGGTTTGGAAATGCAATCGCCTGCTGCCTTTGCTATCCCTGTTTGCAGTCCGATCTCAGAAAAGCACGCGCTTGAGGCACACAGGGGACGCTAAAGGCACCGCTGGGATTTGAACCCAGGATCTCCTGTTTACGAGACAGACGCTTTAACCAACTAAGCCACGGCGCCAAGCCTAGCCCTACAGCTCTGGGAGGGTGACCTAGTTGATCAAAACATCCAGCGGTGAGGACAAAGGTCCACGTGCTGGTCAGCTTATGAGATTTTTCACAACTTTCTGTTGCCAGAGGGCATAAGCGTGCAATTTAATGATAAACAAAAGGCAAGAAGTCACCAATCTGTTTTGACTCGAACCCACAAACTTTATATGTCCTCACACCGGAGACTAAAAGCCCAATGCGCTACACTCTGCCCCACGTGCAGTAGCTCCTTCCAGGCTTGCAGCAGTCCTAAACCAAGGATCACCTGTTTGCAAGGCAAGCTCTTTGACCAGCTGAGCCATGCTGCATCGCTGAGATGACTCTGGCCAGCATTGTTCGGCAGCATCTGAGGGGTGGTTCGCAAATTAAATTGCATGCTGCTCTGGCACTCCTCTGCACCCCCTTTTTAACGGAGAGCAAAACCTCACAGCCCAAGGCGTCACTTGATCACCAGCATAGGCACCGCTGGGATTCGAACCCAGGATCTCCTGTTTACTAGACAGGCGCTTTAACCAACTAAGCCACGTCGCCAACTTGCACGAAGCTTCCAAGAAAGTGAGATTTCGAGTTTTATAAGTCTGGAGGGGTGGCCAGAGAGAGTATGTGTTTGTTGGCCAAGCGCCATTAACAGAAAGCCAAAAGCAACGACTCTGGTGGGACTCGAACCCACAACCTTTGAATGGCCTCATCTGGCAGTCTAGAAGTCCAATGCGCTATCCATTGCGCCACAGAGCCATGTGAGGAGCTTTTTTTCCTGGCTGTGCCAGTGCGTTGAATTGAGTTCAGGCATTTTGGGAGCGGGAAGGACAAGATATGTGGGTGTCTCTGCAATTGGTATGTGGTTGGAAAAGCGGAGTATCTGTAAGGGCTTCCTTTCCCAGAAAGAACCCACATAGCAGAGCCACCTGTTAAAAGGCACCGCTGGGAATCGAACCCAGGATCGCCTGTTTACAAGACAAGCGCTTTGACCAGCTAAGCCACGGCGCCCTGCTGCATTGTTGACTTGGGTCAGAATTGTTCGGCAGCAGCTGAGGGGTGGTTGGCAAATGAAATCGCATGTTGCTCTGACGCTCCTCTTTACCGCATGATTGCGCAAAGCAAAACCATACAACCCAAGGTGGTGTTTGATTACCAGCAAAGACAGTGCTGGGATTTGAATTCAGTATGTCCTATTTACTACACAAGCTTTAAGCAACTAAGCCACGGCGCCAACCTGAACACACTCTCTCAGGGAGGGGCACTTAGAGGATTAAAGCATCCAGATAAGAGGCCAACGGCCAGGCTCTGCACAGCCTAAAAGAGTGTTTTTGACAACTGATTTGGGGGTGGCCAGCTAGCCTCGGGGTTTGTTGGCCAAGTGCCATTAATTAACCTTTGAATGGCCTCATCTGGCAGTCTAGAAGTCCAATTTGCTGTCTATCGTACCACAGAGCCTGTCAGCAAGTGTTGACCTGTGCAAAAGATCGTCAGCATTATCAGGATCTGGTTTGGAAATGCAATCGCCTGCTGCCTTTGCTATCCCTGTTTGCAGTCCGATCTCAGAAAAGCACGCGCTTGAGGCACACAGGGGACGCTAAAGGCACCGCTGGGATTTGAACCCAGGATCTCCTGTTTACGAGACAGACGCTTTAACCAACTAAGCCACGGCGCCAAGCCTAGGCCTACAGCTCTGGGAGGGTGACCTAGTTGATCAAAACATCCAGCGGTGAGGACAAAGGTCCACGTGCTGGTCAGCTTATGAGATTTTTCACAACTTTCTGTTGCCAGAGGGCATAAGCGTGCAATTTAATGATAAACAAAAGGCAAGAAGTCACCAATCTGTTTTGACTCGAACCCACAAACTTTATATGTCCTCACACCGGAGACTAAAAGCCCAATGCGCTACACTCTGCCCCACGTGCAGTAGCTCCTTCCAGGCTTGCAGCAGTCCTAAACCAAGGATCACCTGTTTGCAAGGCAAGCTCTTTGACCAGCTGAGCCATGCTGCATCGCTGAGATGACTCTGGCCAGCATTGTTCGGCAGCATCTGAGGGGTGGTTCGCAAATTAAATTGCATGCTGCTCTGGCACTCCTCTGCACCCCCTTTTTTACGGAGAGCAAAACCTCACAGCCCAAGGCGTCACTTGATCACCAGCATAGGCACCGCTGGGATTCGAACCCAGGATCTCCTGTTTACTAGACAGGCGCTTTAACCAACTAAGCCACGGCGCCAACTTGCACATAGCTTCCGAGAAAGTGAGATTTCGAGTTTTATAAGTCTGGAGGGGTGGCCAGAGAGAGTATGTGTTTGTTGGCCAAGCGCCATTAACAGAAAGCCAAAAGCAACGACTCTGGTGGGACTCGAACCCACAACCTTTGAATGGCCTCATCTGGCAGTCTAGAAGTCCAATGCGCTATCCATTGCGCCACAGAGCCATGTGAGAAGATTTTTTTCCTGGCTGTGCCAGTGCGTTGAATTGAGTTCAGGCATTTTGGGAGAGGGAAGGACAAGATATGTGGGTGTCTCTGCAATTGGTATGTGGTTGGAAAAGCGGAGTATCTGTAAGGGCTTCCTTTCCCAGAAAGAACCCACATAGCAGAGCCACCTGTTAAAAGGCACCGCTGGGAATCGAACCCAGGATCGCCTGTTTACAAGACAAGCGCTTTGACCAGCTAAGCCACGGCGCCCTGCTGCATTGTTGACTTGGGCCAGAATTGTTCGGCAGCAGCTGAGGGGTGGTTGGCAAATGAAATCGCATGCTGCTCTGACGCTCCTCTTTACCGCATGATTGCGCAAAGCAAAACCATACAACCCAAGGTGGTGTTTGATTACCAGCAAAGACAGTGCTGGGATTTGAATTCAGTATGTCCTATTTACTACACAAGCTTTAAGCAACTAAGCCACGACGCCAACCTGAACACACTCTCTCAGGGAGGGGCACTTAGAGGATTAAAGCATCCAGATAAGAGGCCAACGGCCAGGCTCTGCACAGCCTAAAAGAGTGTTTTTGACAACTGATTCGGGGGTGGCCAGCTAGCCTCTGGGTTTGTTGGCCAAGTGCCATTAATTAACCTTTGAATGGCCTCATCTGGCAGTCTAGAAGTCCAATTTGCTGTCTATCGTACCACAGAGCCTGTCAGCAAGTGTTGACCTGTGCAAAAGATCGTCAGCATTATCAGGATCTGGTTTGGAAATGCAATCGCCTGCTGCCTTTGCTATCCCTGTTTGCAGTCCGATCTCAGAAAAGCACTCGCTTGAGGCACACAGGGGACGCTAAAGGCACCGCTGGGATTTGAACCCAGGATCTCCTGTTTACGAGACAGACGCTTTAACCAACTAAGCCACGGCGCCAAGCCTAGCCCTACAGCTCTGGGAGGGTGACCTAGTTGATCAAAACATCCAGCGGTGAGGACAAAGGTCCACGTGCTGGTCAGCTTATGAGATTTTTCACAACTTTCTGTTGCCAGAGGGCATAAGCGTGCAATTTAATGATAAACAAAAGGCAAGAAGTCACCAATCTGTTTTGACTCGAACCCACAAACTTTATATGTCCTCACACCGGAGACTAAAAGCCCAATGCGCTACACTCTGCCCCACGTGCAGTAGCTCCTTCCAGGCTTGCAGCAGTCCTAAACCAAGGATCACCTGTTTGCAAGGCAAGCTCTTTGACCAGCTGAGCCATGCTGCATCGCTGAGATGACTCTGGCCAGCATTGTTTGGCAGCATCTGAGGGGTGGTTCGCAAATTAAATTGCATGCTGCTCTGGCACTCCTCTGCACCCCCTTTTTAACGGAGAGCAAAACCTCACAGCCCAAGGCGTCACTTGATCACCAGCATAGGCACCGCTGGGATTCGAACCCAGGATCTCCTGTTTACTAGACAGGCGCTTTAACCAACTAAGCCACGTCGCCAACTTGCACGAAGCTTCCAAGAAAGTGAGATTTCGAGTTTTATAAGTCTGGAGGGGTGGCCAGAGAGAGTATGTGTTTGTTGGCCAAGCGCCATTAACAGAAAGCCAAAAGCAACGACTCTGGTGGGACTCGAACCCACAACCTTTGAATGGCCTCATCTGGCAGTCTAGAAGTCCAATGCGCTATCCATTGCGCCACAGAGCCATGTGAGGAGCTTTTTTTCCTGGCTGTGCCAGTGCGTTGAATTGAGTTCAGGCATTTTGGGAGCGGGAAGGACAAGATATGTGGGTGTCTCTGCAATTGGTATGTGGTTGGAAAAGCGGAGTATCTGTAAGGGCTTCCTTTCCCAGAAAGAACCCACATAGCAGAGCCACCTGTTAAAAGGCACCGCTGGGAATCGAACCCAGGATCGCCTGTTTACAAGACAAGCGCTTTGACCAGCTAAGCCACGGCGCCCTGCTGCATTGTTGACTTGGGTCAGAATTGTTCGGCAGCAGCTGAGGGGTGGTTGGCAAATGAAATCGCATGTTGCTCTGACGCTCCTCTTTACCGCATGATTGCGCAAAGCAAAACCATACAACCCAAGGTGGTGTTTGATTACCAGCAAAGACAGTGCTGGGATTTGAATTCAGTATGTCCTATTTACTACACAAGCTTTAAGCAACTAAGCCACGACGCCAACCTGAACACACTCTCTCAGGGAGGGGCACTTAGAGGATTAAAGCATCCAGATAAGAGGCCAACGGCCAGGCTCTGCACAGCCTAAAAGAGTGTTTTTGACAACTGATTCGGGGGTGGCCAGCTAGCCTCTGGGTTTGTTGGCCAAGTGCCATTAATTAACCTTTGAATGGCCTCATCTGGCAGTCTAGAAGTCCAATTTGCTGTCTATCGTACCACAGAGCCTGTCAGCAAGTGTTGACCTGTGCAAAAGATCGTCAGCATTATCAGGATCTGGTTTGGAAATGCAATCGCCTGCTGCCTTTGCTATCCCTGTTTGCAGTCCGATCTCAGAAAAGCACGCGCTTGAGGCACACAGGGGACGCTAAACGAACCGCTGGGATTTGAACCCAGGATCTCCTGTTTACGAGACAGACGCTTTAACCAACTAAGCCACGGCCAAGGCCTACAGCTCTGGGAGGGTGACCTAGTTGATCAAAACATCCAGCGGTGAGGACAAAGGTCCACGTGCTGGTCAGCTTATGAGATTTTTCACAACTTTCTGTTGCCAGAGGGCATAAGCGTGCAATTTAATGATAAACAAAAGGCAAGAAGTCACCAATCTGTTTTGACTCGAACCCACAAACTTTATATGTCCTCACACCGGAGACTAAAAGCCCAATGCGCTACACTCTGCCCCACGTGCAGTAGCTCCTTCCAGGCTTGCAGCAGTCCTAAACCAAGGATCACCTGTTTGCAAGGCAAGCTCTTTGACCAGCTGAGCCATGCTGCATCGCTGAGATGACTCTGGCCAGCATTGTTCGGCAGCATCTGAGGGGTGGTTCGCAAATTAAATTGCATGCTGCTCTGGCACTCCTCTGCACCCCCTTTTTTAACGGAGAGCAAAACCTCACAGCCCAAGGCGTCACTTGATCACCAGCATAGGCACCGCTGGGATTCGAACCCAGGATCTCCTGTTTACTAGACAGGCGCTTTAACCAACTAAGCCACGGCGCCAACTTGCACGATAGCTTCCAAGAAAGTGAGATTTCGAGTTTTATAAGTCTGGAGGGGTGGCCAGAGAGAGTATGTGTTTGTTGGCCAAGCGCCATTAACAGAAAGCCAAAAGCAACGACTCTGGTGGGACTCGAACCCACAACCTTTGAATGGCCTCATCTGGCAGTCTAGAAGTCCAATGCGCTATCCATTGCGCCACAGAGCCATGTGAGGAGCTTTTTTTCCTGGCTGTGCCAGTGCGTTGAATTGAGTTCAGGCATTTTGGGAGAGGGAAGGACAAGATATGTGGGTGTCTCTGCAATTGGTATGTGGTTGGAAAAGCGGAGTATCTGTAAGGGCTTCCTTTCCCAGAAAGAACCCACATAGCAGAGCCACCTGTTAAAAGGCACCGCTGGGAATCGAACCCAGGATCGCCTGTTTACAAGACAAGCGCTTTGACCAGCTAAGCCACGGCGCCCTGCTGCATTGTTGACTTGGGCCAGAATTGTTCGGCAGCAGCTGAGGGGTGGTTGGCAAATGAAATCGCATGCTGCTCTGACGCTCCTCTTTACCGCATGATTGCGCAAAGCAAAACCATACAACCCAAGGTGGTGTTTGATTACCAGCAAAGACAGTGCTGGGATTTGAATTCAGTATGTCCTATTTACTACACAAGCTTTAAGCAACTAAGCCACGACGCCAACCTGAACACACTCTCTCAGGGAGGGGCACTTAGAGGATTAAAGCATCCAGATAAGAGGCCAACGGCCAGGCTCTGCACAGCCTAAAAGAGTGTTTTTGACAACTGATTTGGGGGTGGCCAGCTAGCCTCGGGGTTTGTTGGCCAAGTGCCATTAATTAACCTTTGAATGGCCTCATCTGGCAGTCTAGAAGTCCAATTTGCTGTCTATCGTACCACAGAGCCTGTCAGCAAGTGTTGACCTGTGCAAAAGATAGTCAGCATTATCAGGATCTGGTTTGGAAATGCAATCGCCTGCTGCCTTTGCTATCCCTGTTTGCAGTCCGATCTCAGGAAAGCACGCGCTTGAGGCACACAGGGGACGCTAAAGGCACCGCTGGGATTTGAACCCAGGATCTCCTGTTTACGAGACAGACGCTTTAACCAACTAAGCCACGGCGCCAAGCCTAGGCCTACAGCTCTGGGAGGGTGACCTAGTTGATCAAAACATCCAGCGGTGAGGACAAAGGTCCACGTGCTGGTCAGCTTATGAGATTTTTCACAACTTTCTGTTGCCAGAGGGCATAAGCGTGCAATTTAATGATAAACAAAAGGCAAGAAGTCACCAATCTGTTTTGACTCGAACCCACAAACTTTATATGTCCTCACACCGGAGACTAAAAGCCCAATGCGCTACACTCTGCCCCACGTGCAGTAGCTCCTTCCAGGCTTGCAGCAGTCCTAAACCAAGGATCACCTGTTTGCAAGGCAAGCTCTTTGACCAGCTGAGCCATGCTGCATCGCTGAGATGACTCTGGCCAGCATTGTTCGGCAGCATCTGAGGGGTGGGGTGGTTCGCAAATTAAATTGCATGCTGCTCTGGCACTCCTCTGCACCCCCTTTTTTACGGAGAGCAAAACCTCACAGCCCAAGGCGTCACTTGATCACCAGCATAGGCACCGCTGGGATTCGAACCCAGGATCTCCTGTTTACTAGACAGGTGCTTTAACCAACTAAGCCAGGGCGCCAACTTGCACGCAGCTTCCAAGAAAGTGAGATTTCGAGTTTTATAAGTCTGGAGGGGTGGCCAGAGAGAGTATGTGTTTGTTGGCCAAGCGCCATTAACAGAAAGCCAAAAGCAACGACTCTGGTGGGACTCGAACCCACAACCTTTGAATGGCCTCATCTGGCAGTCTAGAAGTCCAATTTGCTGTCTATCGTACCACAGAGCCTGTCAGCAAGTGTTGACCTGTGCAAAAGATAGTCAGCTTTATCAGGATCTGGTTTGGAAATGCAATCGCCTGCTGCCTTTGCTATCCCTGTTTGCAGTCCGATCTCAGGAAAGCACGCGCTTGAGGCACACAGGGGACGCTAAAGGCACCGCTGGGATTTGAACCCAGGATCTCCTGTTTACGAGACAGACGCTTTAACCAGCTAAGCCACGGCGCCAAGCCTAGCCCTACAGCTCTGGGAGGGTGACCTAGTTGATCAAAACATCCAGCAGTGAGGACAAAGGTCCACGTGCTGGTCAGCTTATGAGATATTTCACAACTTTCTGTTGCCAGAGGGCATAAGCGTGCAATTTAATGATAAACAAAAGGCAAGAAGTCACCAATCTGTTTTGACTCGAACCCACAAACTTTATATGTCCTCACACCGGAGACTAAAAGCCCAATGCGCTACACTCTGCCCCACGTGCAGTAGCTCCTTCCAGGCTTGCAGCAGTCCTAAACCAAGGATCACCTGTTTGCAAGGCAAGCTCTTTGACCAGCTGAGCCATGCTGCATCGCTGAGATGACTCTGGCCAGCATTGTTCGGCAGCATCTGAGGGGTGGTTCGCAAATTAAATTGCATGCTGCTCTGGCACTCCTCTGCACCCCCTTTTTTACGGAGAGCAAAACCTCACAGCCCAAGGCGTCACTTGATCACCAGCATAGGCACCGCTGGGATTCGAACCCAGGATCTCCTGTTTACTAGACAGGCGCTTTAACCAACTAAGCCACGGCGCCAACTTGCACATAGCTTCCGAGAAAGTGAGATTTCGAGTTTTATAAGTCTGGAGGGGTGGCCAGAGAGAGTATGTGTTTGTTGGCCAAGCGCCATTAACAGAAAGCCAAAAGCAACGACTCTGGTGGGACTCGAACCCACAACCTTTGAATGGCCTCATCTGGCAGTCTAGAAGTCCAATGCGCTATCCATTGCGCCACAGAGCCATGTGAGAAGATTTTTTTCCTGGCTGTGCCAGTGCGTTGAATTGAGTTCAGGCATTTTGGGAGAGGGAAGGACAAGATATGTGGGTGTCTCTGCAATTGGTATGTGGTTGGAAAAGCGGAGTATCTGTAAGGGCTTCCTTTCCCAGAAAGAACCCACATAGCAGAGCCACCTGTTAAAAGGCCCCGCTGGGAATCGAACCCAGGATCGCCTGTTTACAAGACAAGCGCTTTGACCAGCTAAGCCACGGCGCCCTGCTGCATTGTTGACTTGGGCCAGAATTGTTCGGCAGCAGCTGAGGGGTGGTTGGCAAATGAAATCGCATGCTGCTCTGACGCTCCTCTTTACCGCATGATTGCGCAAAGCAAAACCATACAACCCAAGGTGGTGTTTGATTACCAGCAAAGACAGTGCTGGGATTTGAATTCAGTATGTCCTATTTACTACACAAGTTTTAAGCAACTAAGCCACGACGCCAACCTGAACACACTCTCTCAGGGAGGGGCACTTAGAGGATTAAAGCATCCAGATAAGAGGCCAACGGCCAGGCTCTGCACAGCCTAAAAGAGTGTTTTTGACAACTGATTCGGGGGTGGCCAGCTAGCCTCTGGGTTTGTTGGCCAAGTGCCATTAATTAACCTTTGAATGGCCTCATCTGGCAGTCTAGAAGTCCAATTTGCTGTCTATCGTACCACAGAGCCTGTCAGCAAGTGTTGACCTGTGCAAAAGATCGTCAGCATTATCAGGATCTGGTTTGGAAATGCAATCGCCTGCTGCCTTTGCTATCCCTGTTTGCAGTCCGATCTCAGAAAAGCACTCGCTTGAGGCACACAGGGGACGCTAAAGGCACCGCTGGGATTTGAACCCAGGATCTCCTGTTTACGAGACAGACGCTTTAACCAACTAAGCCACGGCGCCAAGCCTAGCCCTACAGCTCTGGGAGGGTGACCTAGTTGATCAAAACATCCAGCGGTGAGGACAAAGGTCCACGTGCTGGTCAGCTTATGAGATTTTTCACAACTTTCTGTTGCCAGAGGGCATAAGCGTGCAATTTAATGATAAACAAAAGGCAAGAAGTCACCAATCTGTTTTGACTCGAACCCACAAACTTTATATGTCCTCACACCGGAGACTAAAAGCCCAATGCGCTACACTCTGCCCCACGTGCAGTAGCTCCTTCCAGGCTTGCAGCAGTCCTAAACCAAGGATCACCTGTTTGCAAGGCAAGCTCTTTGACCAGCTGAGCCATGCTGCATCGCTGAGATGACTCTGGCCAGCATTGTTCGGCAGCATCTGAGGGGTGGGGTGGTTCGCAAATTAAATTGCATGCTGCTCTGGCACTCCTCTGCACCCCCTTTTTTACGGAGAGCAAAACCTCACAGCCCAAGGCGTCACTTGATCACCAGCATAGGCACCGCTGGGATTCGAACCCAGGATCTCCTGTTTACTAGACAGGTGCTTTAACCAACTAAGCCACGGCGCCAACTTGCACGCAGCTTCCAAGAAAGTGAGATTTCGAGTTTTATAAGTCTGGAGGGGTGGCCAGAGAGAGTATGTGTTTGTTGGCCAAGCGCCATTAACAGAAAGCCAAAAGCAACGACTCTGGTGGGACTCGAACCCACAACCTTTGAATGGCCTCATCTGGCAGTCTAGAAGTCCAATTTGCTGTCTATCGTACCACAGAGCCTGTCAGCAAGTGTTGACCTGTGCAAAAGATGGTCAGCTTTATCAGGATCTGGTTTGGAAATGCAATCGCCTGCTGCCTTTGCTATCCCTGTTTGCAGTCCGATCTCAGGAAAGCACGCGCTTGAGGCACACAGGGGACGCTAAAGGCACCGCTGGGATTTGAACCCAGGATCTCCTGTTTACGAGACAGACGCTTTAACCAACTAAGCCACGGCGCCAAGCCTAGCCCTACAGCTCTGGGAGGGTGACCTAGTTGATCAAAACATCCAGCAGTGAGGACAAAGGTCCACGTGCTGGTCAGCTTATGAGATATTTCACAACTTTCTGTTGCCAGAGGGCATAAGCGTGCAATTTAATGATAAACAAAAGGCAAGAAGTCACCAATCTGTTTTGACTCGAACCCACAAACTTTATATGTCCTCACACCAGAGACTAAAAGCCCAATGCGCTACACTCTGCCCCACGTGCAGTAGCTCCTTCCAGGCTTGCAGCAGTCCTAAACCAAGGATCACCTGTTTGCAAGGCAAGCTCTTTGACCAGCTGAGCCATGCTGCATCGCTGAGATGACTCTGGCCAGCATTGTTCGGCAGCATCTGAGGGGTGGTTCGCAAATTAAATTGCATGCTGCTCTGGCACTCCTCTGCACCCCCTTTTTAACGGAGAGCAAAACCTCACAGCCCAAGGCGTCACTTGATCACCAGCATAGGCACCGCTGGGATTCGAACCCAGGATCTCCTGTTTACTAGACAGGCGCTTTAACCAACTAAGCCACGTCGCCAACTTGCACGAAGCTTCCAAGAAAGTGAGATTTCGAGTTTTATAAGTCTGGAGGGGTGGCCAGAGAGAGTATTTGTTTGTTGGCCAAGCGCCATTAACAGAAAGCCAAAAGCAACGACTCTGGTGGGACTCGAACCCACAACCTTTGAATGGCCTCATCTGGCAGTCTAGAAGTCCAATGCGCTATCCATTGCGCCACAGAGCCATGTGAGGAGCTTTTTTTCCTGGCTGTGCCAGTGCGTTGAATTGAGTTCAGGCATTTTGTGAGCGGGAAGGACAAGATATGTGGGTGTCTCTGCAATTGGTATGTGGTTGGAAAAGCGGAGTATCTGTAAGGGCTTCCTTTCCCAGAAAGAACCCACATAGCAGAGCCACCTGTTAAAAGGCACCGCTGGGAATCGAACCCAGGATCGCCTGTTTACAAGACAAGCGCTTTGACCAGCTAAGCCACGGCGCCCTGCTGCATTGTTGACTTGGGTCAGAATTGTTCGGCAGCAGCTGAGGGGTGGTTGGCAAATGAAATCGCATGTTGCTCTGACGCTCCTCTTTACCGTATGATTGCGCAAAGCAAAACCATACAACCCAAGGTGGTGTTTGATTACCAGCAAAGACAGTGCTGGGATTTGAATTCAGTATGTCCTATTTACTACACAAGCTTTAAGCAACTAAGCCACGGCGCCAACCTGAACACACTCTCTCAGGGAGGGGCACTTAGAGGATTATAGCATCCAGATAAGAGGCCAACGGCCAGGCTCTGCACAGCCTAAAAGAGTGTTTTTGACAACTGATTTGGGGGTGGCCAGCTAGCCTCGGGGTTTGTTGGCCAAGTGCCATTAATTAACCTTTGAATGGCCTCATCTGGCAGTCTAGAAGTCCAATTTGCTGTCTATCGTACCACAGAGCCTGTCAGCAAGTGTTGACCTGTGCAAAAGATAGTCAGCTTTATCAGGATCTGGTTTGGAAATGCAATCGCCTGCTGCCTTTGCTATCCCTGTTTGCAGTCCGATCTCAGGAAAGCACGCGCTTGAGGCACACAGGGGACGCTAAAGGCACCGCTGGGATTTGAACCCAGGATCTCCTGTTTACGAGACAGACGCTTTAACCAACTAAGCCACGGCGCCAAGCCTAGGCCTACAGCTCTGGGAGGGTGACCTAGTTGATCAAAACATCCAGCGGTGAGGACAAAGGTCCACGTGCTGGTCAGCTTATGAGATTTTTCACAACTTTCTGTTGCCAGAGGGCATAAGCGTGCAATTTAATGATAAACAAAAGGCAAGAAGTCACCAATCTGTTTTGACTCGAACCCACAAACTTTATATGTCCTCACACCGGAGACTAAAAGCCCAATGCGCTACACTCTGCCCCACGTGCAGTAGCTCCTTCCAGGCTTGCAGCAGTCCTAAACCAAGGATCACCTGTTTGCAAGGCAAGCTCTTTGACCAGCTGAGCCATGCTGCATCGCTGAGATGACTCTGGCCAGCATTGTTCGGCAGCATCTGAGGGGTGGTTCGCAAATTAAATTGCATGCTGCTCTGGCACTCCTCTGCACCCCCTTTTTTACGGAGAGCAAAACCTCACAGCCCAAGGCGTCACTTGATCACCAGCATAGGCACCGCTGGGATTCGAACCAAGGATCTCCTGTTTACTAGACAGGCGCTTTAACCAACTAAGCCACGGCGCCAACTTGCGCATAGCTTCCGAGAAAGTGAGATTTCGAGTTTTATAAGTCTGGAGGGGTGGCCAGAGAGAGTATGTGTTTGTTGGCCAAGCGCCATTAACAGAAAGCCAAAAGCAACGACTCTGGTGGGACTCGAACCCACAACCTTTGAATGGCCTCATCTGGCAGTCTAGAAGTCCAATGCGCTATCCATTGCGCCACAGAGCCATGTGAGAAGATTTTTTTCCTGGCTGTGCCAGTGCGTTGAATTGAGTTCAGGCATTTTGGGAGAGGGAAGGACAAGATATGTGGGTGTCTCTGCAATTGGTATGTGGTTGGAAAAGCGGAGTATCTGTAAGGGCTTCCTTTCCCAGAAAGAACCCACATAGCAGAGCCACCTGTTAAAAGGCACCGCTGGGAATCGAACCCAGGATCGCCTGTTTACAAGACAAGCGCTTTGACCAGCTAAGCCACGGCGCCCTGCTGCATTGTTGACTTGGGCCAGAATTGTTCGGCAGCAGCTGAGGGGTGGTTGGCAAATGAAATCGCATGCTGCTCTGACGCTCCTCTTTACCGCATGATTGCGCAAAGCAAAACCATACAACCCAAGGTGGTGTTTGATTACCAGCAAAGACAGTGCTGGGATTTGAATTCAGTATGTCCTATTTACTACACAAGCTTTAAGCAACTAAGCCACGACGCCAACCTGAACACACTCTCTCAGGGAGGGGCACTTAGAGGATTAAAGCATCCAGATAAGAGGCCAACGGCCAGGCTCTGCACAGCCTAAAAGAGTGTTTTTGACAACTGATTCGGGGGTGGCCAGCTAGCCTCTGGGTTTGTTGGCCAAGTGCCATTAATTAACCTTTGAATGGCCTCATCTGGCAGTCTAGAAGTCCAATTTGCTGTCTATCGTACCACAGAGCCTGTCAGCAAGTGTTGACCTGTGCAAAAGATAGTCAGCTTTATCAGGATCTGGTTTGGAAATGCAATCGCCTGCTGCCTTTGCTATCCCTGTTTGCAGTCCGATCTCAGGAAAGCACGCGCTTGAGGCACACAGGGGACGCTAAAGGCACCGCTGGGATTTGAACCCAGGATCTCCTGTTTACGAGACAGACGCTTTAACCAACTAAGCCACGGCGCCAAGCCTAGCCCTACAGCTCTGGGAGGGTGACCTAGTTGATCAAAACATCCAGCAGTGAGGACAAAGGTCCACGTGCTGGTCAGCTTATGAGATATTTCACAACTTTCTGTTGCCAGAGGGCATAAGGGTGCAATTTAATGATAAACAAAAGGCAAGAAGTCACCAATCTGTTTTGACTCGAACCCACAAACTTTATATGTCCTCACACCAGAGACTAAAAGCCCAATGCGCTACACTCTGCCCCACGTGCAGTAGCTCCTTCCAGGCTTGCAGCAGTCCTAAACCAAGGATCACCTGTTTGCAAGGCAAGCTCTTTGACCAGCTGAGCCATGCTGCATCGCTGAGATGACTCTGGCCAGCATTGTTCGGCAGCATCTGAGGGGTGGTTCGCAAATTAAATTGCATGCTGCTCTGGCACTCCTCTGAACCCCCTTTTTTACGGAGAGCAAAACCTCACAGCCCAAGGCGTCACTTGATCACCAGCATAGGCACCGCTGGGATTCGAACCCAGGATCTCCTGTTTACTAGACAGACGCTTTAACCAACTAAGCCACGGCGCCAAGCCTAGCCCTACAGCTCTGGGAGGGTGACCTAGTTGATCAAAACATCCAGCAGTGAGGACAAAGGTCCACGTGCTGGTCAGCTTATGAGATTTTTCACAACTTTCTGTTGCCAGAGGGCATAAGCGTGCAATTTAATGATAAACAAAAGGCAAGAAGTCACCAATCTGTTTTGACTCGAACCCACAAACTTTATATGTCCTCACACCGGAGACTAAAAGCCCAATGCGCTACACTCTGCCCCACGTGCAGTAGCTCCTTCCAGGCTTGCAGCAGTCCTAAACCAAGGATCACCTGTTTGCAAGGCAAGCTCTTTGACCAGCTGAGCCATGCTGCATCGCTGAGATGACTCTGGCCAGCATTGTTCGGCAGCATCTGAGGGGTGGTTCGCAAATTAAATTGCATGCTGCTCTGGCATTCCTCTGAACCCCCTTTTTTACGAAGAGCAAAACCTCACAGCCCAAGGCGTCACTTGATCACCAGAATAGGCACCGCTGGGATTCGAACCCAGGATCTCCTGTTTACTAGACAGGCGCTTTAACCAACTAAGCCACGGCGCCAACTTGCACATAGCTTCCAAGAAAGTGAGATTTCGAGTTTTATAAGTCTGGAGGGGTGGCCAGAGAGAGTATGTGTTTGTTGGCCAAGCGCCATTAACAGAAAGCCAAAAGCAACGACTCTGGTGGGACTCGAACCCACAACCTTTGAATTGCCTCTTCTGGCAGTCTAGAAGGCCAATGCGCTATCCATTGCGCCACAGAGCCATGTGAGGAGCTTTTTTTCCTGGCTCTGCCAGTGCGTTGAATTGAGTTCAGGCATTTTGGGAGCGGGAAGGACAAGATATGTGGGTGTCTCTGCAATTGGTATGTGGTTGGAAAAGCGGAGTATCTGTAAGGGCTTCCTTTCCCAGAAAGAACCCACATAGCAGAGCCACCTGTTAAAAGGCACC
Organism: Carassius auratus; assembly: GCF_003368295.1. Classification (NCBI taxonomy): domain Eukaryota; kingdom Metazoa; phylum Chordata; class Actinopteri; order Cypriniformes; family Cyprinidae; genus Carassius; species Carassius auratus. The sequence goes on along the minus strand of NW_020528225.1, from coordinate 44,910 downwards.
GCTGGGAATCGTACCCAGGATCGCCTGTTTACAAGACAAGCGCTTTGACCAGCTAAGCCACGGCGCCCTGCTGCATTGTTGACTTGGGTCAGAATTGTTCGGCAGCAGCTGAGGGGTGGTTGGCAAATGAAATCGCATGTTGCTCTGACGCTCCTCTTTACCACATGATTGCGCAAAGCAAAACCATACAACCCAAGGTGGTGTTTGATTACCAGCAAAGACAGTGCTGGGATTTGAATTCAGTATGTCCTATTTACTACACAAGCTTTAAGCAACTAAGCCACGGCGCCAACCTGAACACACTCTCTCAGGGAGGGGCACTTAGAGGATTAAAGCATCCAGATAAGAGGCCAACGGCCAGGCTCTGCACAGCCTAAAAGAGTGTTTTTGACAACTGATTCGGGGGTGGCCAGCTAGCCTCTGGGTTTGTTGGCCAAGTGCCATTAATTAACCTTTGAATGGCCTCATCTGGCAGTCTAGAAGTCCAATTTGCTGTCTATCGTACCACAGAGCCTGTCAGCAAGTGTTGACCTGTGCAAAAGATCGTCAGCATTATCAGGATCTGGTTTGGAAATGCAATCGCCTGCTGCCTTTGCTATCCCTGTTTGCAGTCCGATCTCAGAAAAGCACGCGCTTGAGGCACACAGGGGACGCTAAAGGCACCGCTGGGATTTGAACCCAGGATCTCCTGTTTACGAGACAGACGCTTTAACCAACTAAGCCACGGCGCCAAGCCTAGCCCTACAGCTCTGGGAGGGTGACCTAGTTGATCAAAACATCCAGCGGTGAGGACAAAGGTCCACGTGCTGGTCAGCTTATGAGATTTTTCACAACTTTCTGTTGCCAGAGGGCATAAGCGTGCAATTTAATGATAAACAAAAGGCAAGAAGTCACCAATCTGTTTTGACTCGAACCCACAAACTTTATATGTCCTCACACCGGAGACTAAAAGCCCAATGCGCTACACTCTGCCCCACGTGCAGTAGCTCCTTCCAGGCTTGCAGCAGTCCTAAACCAAGGATCACCTGATTGCAAGGCAAACTCTTTGACCAGATGAGCCATGCTGCATCGCTGAGATGACTCTGGCCAGCATTGTTCGGCAGCATCTGAGGGGTGGTTCACAAATTAAATTGCATGCTGCTCTGGCACTCCTCTGCACCCCCTTTTTTACGGAGAGCAAAACCTCACAGCCCAAGGCGTCACTTGATCACCAGCATATGCACCGCTGGGATTCGAACCCAGGATCTCCTGTTTACTAGACAGGCGCTTTAACCAACTAAGCCACGGCGCCAACTTGCACAAAGCTTCCAAGAAAGTGAGATTTCGAGTTTTATAAGTCTGGAGGGGTGGCCAGAGAGAGTATGTGTTTGTTGGCCAAGCGCCATTAACAGAAAGCCAAAAGCAACGACTCTGGTGGGACTCGACCCACAACCTTTGAATGGCCTCATCTGGCAGTCTAGAAGTCCAATGCGCTATCCATTGTGCCACAGAGCCATGTGAGGAGCTTTTTTTCCTGGCTGTGCCAGTGCGTTGAATTGAGTTCAGGCATTTTGGGAGCGGGAAGGACAAGATATGTGGGTGTCTCTGCAATTGGTATGTGGTTGGAAAAGCGGAGTATCTGTAAGGGCTTCCTTTCCCAGAAAGAACCCACATAGCAGAGCCACCTGTTAAAAGGCACCGCTGGGAATCGAACCCAGGATCGCCTGTTTACAAGACAAGCGCTTTGACCAGCTAAGCCACGGCGCCCTGCTGCATTGTTGACTTGGGTCAGAATTGTTCGGCAGCAGCTGAGGGGTGGTTGGCAAATGAAATCGCATGTTGCTCTGACGCTCCTCTTTACCGCATGATTGCGCAAAGCAAAACCATACAACCCAAGGTGGTGTTTGATTACCAGCAAAGACAGTGCTGGGATTTGAATTCAGTATGTCCTATTTACTACACAAGCTTTAAGCAACTAAGCCACGGCGCCAACCTGAACACACTCTCTCAGGGAGGGGCACTTAGAGGATTAAAGCATCCAGATAAGAGGCCAACGGCCAGGCTCTGCACAGCCTAAAAGAGTGTTTTTGACAACTGATTCGGGGGTGGCCAGCTAGCCTCTGGGTTTGTTGGCCAAGTGCCATTAATTAACCTTTGAATGGCCTCATCTGGCAGTCTAGAAGTCCAATTTGCTGTCTATCGTACCACAGAGCCTGTCAGCAAGTGTTGACCTGTGCAAAAGATCGTCAGCATTATCAGGATCTGGGGCCTATTGCACAAAAGTAGGATAAGGGATTAAGCCAGGATATCTTGGTGATCCTGGCTCAATTGATCCCTAATCTGGTTGCACTAAAGCTGGATAGGGGGCAGGAGGATATGTTATGGTATAAATTACCATGGAGATTTATTCTGTGGAGCTAGCCTGCTCCAGACCAGGCTAAATTCCAGGATCTATTTAATCTCATCCCTAATGTCAGTCAGCAGTCGCCACAAATGGAAACCAATAGTTATTTCACTGCTCACTATACATTGTTATCACATATAACTAGACCCACTGTCATTATTTAAACGTTTGTGATCATTAATTTCAATCATTTTGGATAAATAATGATTTTTAGATGATGTTGCTATCATTAGATAATTTACAGTTTCCCATAGACTATAAGGCTATATATAAAATGATAGAATATTAGGGCCACAGAGGGAAAAAAAAGACAAGTCATAATATTGTAACCAGTTGTTTTAAAGGAGGACGGTTGTTAAAATGACAGATGTGGGGCATTTCGTGAAATTGTACTTCAGTATGGTTTCATAAACAAAGACATGCTGATGTGCCAGAATATGAAGTATCACATTGTCATAACTATCAAAACTGTAAAAAGAATATGTTGCGTTTCTGCAGAAAGAACCAGCCTCATAAATTTATGACTTTATCCTTTTTCCTCAGTGGGGCCCTAGTACTCTGTCATATAAACAAATACACATAGGCTAGTGACAATGCCCCTGAATTTTCGAGATACCCCTACCGGAGGTAGAACTAAACCCAACAATGTTTTTCCTCATCTCTAAGGTCTCCCATATATGAAATGGATTCTTGGCTAAAAATATTTTACTGCTAAGACTGTTAAATTAACAGATATTGTTATACACCACAAAACCAATAAAGGACTAAAATATAGCCTGTCCGTATGGGAGTTAAGGCATATAAACTAATGCAGATCAATCACACAAGCTCTGAGAGCTTTGAAACTTGACATGTTTGTAGTCAGGAAGTTGATTTAACTACTAGAAAAGACTGGATGTGAATATCTTGATGTATGGAATAAATAGACACATGTAAACACATATCTAAAATAAGCGGACATGCACAAATTTAATATCTATGCAGAATGTTTTCATTTACTTTGTGCTTGCTTTGCCTGGCATTATCATAGAAACACATATGATGGCTTGTTGGAAAGGTGGGGTTGTGCTGAATCCAGCAATACCAAATATGTAAATATATGATAAAAGAGAAGTGTTCTGTCACTCAATGTATGATGTGTCCAAAATGAATGAAAATGGAACACTGACATAATTGAGTCCAAACCCATTCATTATCAGTGGTGAGAAGAATGTTGAGAAATTCAAATATAAGAGACATCAAAAAATATTTAATATGGCACCTTGTACTATATGGAAACAAAGATTGAAATCGAAAGATAACACCTTACCATAGCACAAACAGGAGACCAGGAGTTTTAACTTAATGAACTTTTTAATAAAACTATAACTTAACTTCACACAATACAACTTAAATTACTGTCTTAAATAAAACAAATGGCAATCTAACTAAAGAAACAAACACTCTTTGGGGAAATGAGCCCTGTCTTCTCAGGCTGTTTAGTTTATTTTCTAGCAGCAACCATTTGGAACATCAACTGCTTTTGGGAACCGTTGGAGAAGGGTCTGGCTGCAGACTTGCACTTGCACTCTCAGACACTGCTTCTGCTAGCAAGGCCACTTGAAGTCTTTATTTTTTATTTTGTTCTATTTATTGATAACTTTTTGTTTGAATTTCCCAACATTTTATAACAGTTGCCATGTGGCAAAGACAAGAAAAAATAAACTAAATTACAATGTCAATTGCAATCGCTACTTGCACTCTCCGCTACCTGTGACTTCACTTGCAATCAACACAAATCGTGCATGTTGCCAATGGAGACGAGACGCTGTGGTTGTGATTAAACGATTAAAACTAATTTAGTACTATAACGTACAGGGTCCTGCAAGAAAAAGACAAGCACAGACCTTGGCCACAGAACAGCAGAATATGAACGCAATGCACAAAGTCTTTCGTTAAGCGTTTTCCTCCTGTAGAAAAAAACTAACACTTAATATGGCATAATGTATTCAGACACATTAAGTTCAATTAAAAGATCAAATTCGATATATAGTTATTATTCAATGTACTGCAAGTCAAGCAGATGGCTATGAACACAATGTGCAAACTTTGTCCTCCCATACAATAACGCTTAATGTGGCCTAATAACAGACTAAGATGATAAAGACAATTTAGTAGGCCTAGGCCAGCCTATATGTCTTGTTGTTGACTCTAAGTATATACAGACCAGCAAATATGAACGGGCATTATGCATTAAGTGATTTTAAAGGATCAACCTCGTACAGGCAAGCAGACGAGTACAGAACGCAGTGCGTTAAATTGTACATTAAACGTTTTCCTCCTATAGAAAATCATTATAAATAAAACACATAATGTAGGTTAATGGACAAAGACAGTGATATAAACAAGTTGTAGACAGTTTATTCTATATGGAAAAATGCTTAATGTGAAACTTTGCGTGTTTCGTTTATTCTGGGCTCACATGCTTGCCTGTACATATTAGTTATGTATTTTAATAAAGTAGAGAAGCATGAGTTTGGCCTTTCTCATCTATGTCCATTATGCCACATTTTGCGGTATGTGAGGAAAATACTATATACATATTCCTTATATTAATGAACTGTACATTTAATTTGATATTTTAATAGCATCTTAATATATTAAGCCATGTTAAGTGTTTTTTTTTTCTATGCTTAGATAGAGACTTTATGCAAATGTTCATATTCTGGTGTTCTGGCCATGGATTTGCCGATCTTGTCTTTTTCTTGCAGGACCCTGTACGTTATAGTACTAAATTAGTTTTAATAATTTAATCACCACCACAGCGTCTTGTCTCCATTGGCAACATGCACGATTTGTGTTGATTGCAAGTGATGTCACAGGTAGCGGAGAGTTCAAGTAGCAATTGCAAGTGACATTGTAATTTAGTTTCTTTTTTCTTGTCTTCACAACCTGGCTTTATAAAATGTTGGGAAATTCAAACGAAAAGTAAAAAAAAAAAATTAACAAAATAAAAAATAAAGACTGCAAGTGATGTCACTAGCGGAAGTGCAAATGTCTGAGTGTGCAAGTCTGAGAGTACAAGTGAAAGCCTGCAGCCAGACCCTCTTGAAACATTTTGGGGTCAACCCCCCATGATGTTACAACTGCAACACACCACTCATCCACATTGTCACCAGTGACAAAGTGGGTCATATTTGGACAGTCAGGGCAAGAGCAAAACCCTGTGCAGGTCAAGCCCACAGAAAGACACTGGCATTTGGTGGCATCGGTGCAGTTTCCATCTTTACAGTAGAGGTGGGTGAGGTCTCTAACTCCTTTAGGTGCTGGTGCCTTCTGGAACATCACAGATTAAATGCAGCCACCTTCTCTGAGCCTCCATCCTCTACCAACTGGGTTCCAGAGAAGAGGTTTGGCCAGGTGGCTGTGACGCCACACTACTGTTTGGTACACGGCTCTCAGCACATGTTGCTGGAAGCCATCTTCTGTTGGGGGTAGATTTGCTGCTGACACCTCGGCTCATCCAGGTTGGTGCTAGGATGCCCATCTTGGTGCCTCTTCTTTGTCTTTCAAGATCTTTGATTGAATGTTGGTGGTAATATCTATCAAAAACTATAACGACACAGCTGTGACCTTCCTTTCCCATTAAAATTGCGATCTTTTTCCAGACACACTCACCCAGGTCATTGAACGTTTGAAAGGCTGAATCATTGAGCATTTGAAGAAGATCCATGCCATCAATGATACATGCTGATGGTTCTTTTACACTTGGCAGCTGCTGTTGTCTTCTTTATGCTTCCATCATCAAAAAACAAAGAGGGTGGGACAAAATCATGTTTAATCTGAGATACGAGATTTTTATGACTTGGGAGCGGGGAGATACGAGGTTATGCACTCATTGATAAGAATGATACAGACACAGACGTCGCTGCTGCCAGCAGTGTTCATCAAAGTCTGCGGTCGTGTCGGGCCTTTTGACAAGAGATAAGGCTTTAAGGGGTAACTAAACCCCTGGTCAGAGCCTGACTCCACCCACTGGCAATATTTGAAAAATGCTGAAAAGTGGGCAGAGCACAGCGGAGATAGAGGGGACAAACCAAGGGCAGGGCTGAGCCGGTGGGGCATGAACCTGAGACCCTCAGTGAAAGATTAATTGACAGCTGCTGTTAGAGTCGCTAAAATGGAGAGTGACTCTAGTGACGCAAGTAGTTTTGCTACAGAGCGTTCATTTGAAGTAGAGGACTTTTCTCCCCCACCTTCACCTGAAGTGGAGGATGTCGAGGTGTCTGAGGACACAGGGCCAGGGCCTGAGCCATATCAATTCAAGCCACTGGCTCAAACTGCGGTCTTAACTCCCGGATTCTGATAGGCATCCGATGATGCTAGCGAAGCAGCCGTGCAAGAGAGAATGGGCCAGTCTCCGAGTAAGGCACTGCGTCGCTTTTCAGCGTGAGCTGTGTGGAGCATTACAGCTGTGTGGAGCATTACCGAAGCATTACAGCTATGGATTTTTAACAAAACAAGCCTACTCAAATGTATCTAACCTAACGATTTTCATTCGTTATTGTAAGAAATGAAAAAGAGTTATGCAAAGATAGTCTTATTTGGCGCCAGTAGACAGACCTTTTTTCTCCCATAAATAAAACCTGTTAGCCTACTTGGGGCATTTTACATGCACAGTGCCAACTTTGAGTCAGTAAAATAATAATAAAAACAATAATTTAATGCTGGTATCCAAAACATTTAATTCAATACAAGTAGAATTAGAAATTAGATACATTTTAAAACTTCAATGCACATGTATAATAAGCCTAGTAATAATAACCCTAGTACTATCGATCATAACATACTTCTACAGAGACTGGAAAACTGGGTTGGGCTTTCTGGGATGGTACTCAAATGGTTCAGGTCATACTTAGAAGGGAGAGGCTATTATGTGAGTCTATTAGAGCATAAGTCTAAGTGGACGTCCATGACATGTGGAGTGCCACAAGGGTCAATTCTTGCACCGCTCTTGTTTAGCCTGTGTATGCTTCCACTAAGTCAAATAATGAGAAAGAACCAAATTGCCTATCACAGATATGCTGATGATACCCAGATTTACCTAGCCATATCTCCAAATTACTACAGCCCAATAGGAGGATCTTTGATGACATCTTTGAACGCATACGCGAGTGGTTGTGTGGCAACAAAACAAACAGTATGGCAGGCTGTAAAGACGCAACGAGCACTTTCAAGTGAGTTAAGGCCCGTTCACACCAAGCACGATAACTATAAAGATAACTATAAAGATAACGATATTAGCGTCCACACCAGCGAACGATATTGTCTGTGTATTTGAAGCGGACGCGGCACGTCTGCTGCTTTAAATTCTCGAGCTCATTACAGCAGGATTGATTCTGATTGGTTGGCAATGTTTTATCGTTCATCAGGTGGAAAAATCGTTCTGAAAGTGATTCCAACGATATCGTTTCTTTATCGTTATAGTTTTCATGAGTAAAGGGTCCAGGGGTTTCTATTAAATAAGAATAAATGTCTCCCCAGCAGATTCGTGGCCAAGACACGGGCGAGTCGGACCAACGTTTTTTGTCATCCCAGATCTCATATGGGCTTTGAATAGCTTCGATTTTGTCACCAATACAAATTTTGAGCTTCTCTCCAAACCTCCTCCGGTCTTCAGATGTTAAAGTGCTTATATATTGAGGATTTTGCCCGCTAAAGGCCCGTTCACACCAAGCACGATAACTATAAAGATAACGATAAAGATATAGTTCTAAAAATCGTTCTCAATATTAAAGAATAGCAGAGTCCACACCATAAGATTAAAGGCTTTCAAAAGTCTGAAGGCCTATGATTATTTTGTTTCTTGAAAAGTTGGGCCAGTCTTTTCTGCCAAGCAGAAAGCAGTGATCGTGCTAAAAGCAGAGGTTAGACCTGGCCAAGCAGAGTCACAGCATGATTTGCATCTACCGTGGGTGTTCGACAAAGAGAACGGCGAAATAATCACTGCTCACTGCGACTGCAAATCCGGGTAAGTCTTCATTGATCAGTGTTCTTATTTACTGAAAATGTAGTGACTGTTGTACCAATTCAATTGTTTTCAGTGTGAGACTTTCAATGGCGTCTGTACTAATGGTGAAAAATTGTATATCACAGCTTACACATTTCTCCTTCTTTCAGATCCAGTCTTGGAGAAACATGCAGTCGTGTAGCAGCTTTAATGTTTAAAGTAGAAGCAGCTGTCAGGATAGGACTTACAAATGCTGCATGTACTAGTGAGGCTTGCAGCAAAGCACAGCTACAGAATGATGTGAGGAACATAGTCTGGGTGCTGTGGATTGCGGTTTGGGACACCTGAATCAGAAAGCGAAAACATATGACTCGGTTGATTTGACTCAGTGTTATTTATTTTTATTCAATCTTCTATAAATACATAGTCACTAAGACTTACCATGAACAAAATGTGCCTCACAAACTCGTTCAGAAGCTGCAGGCTTTCTTCGGAACGTCCAGGTTCAATCGCCTAATTGCACGCAACCATTTCTTTCATTTTTCGCTATCCTTTTCGGAGGGAATTCGAAAAAACTTTTTATCAGGCCCCCAACTAACCGTACAATCGACCACACAGCAAGAGTGAACCATCCTCTTCTCTAAATCCTCCTCCAAACGTGCAAAACAATCAAATTACAGGTATCTAGCGGTGTTTCCTGCCACACGATTCCCATGATGCAACGTGACGAACATAAACAATGACTTCACAAAAGATCCGCCTATTGACTCCCTCTGCCAATGCATTGATAAAATTAATAGTTGGATGTGCCAGAGCTTTCTTCAGCTAAACAAGGAAAAAACTGAAGTCATTGCATTTGGAAACAAACATGAAGTGTTCAAGGTGAATGCATACCTTGACTCTAGGGGTCAAACAACTAAAAATCATGTCAGGAATCTTGGTGTGATTCTGGAGACTGGTCTGAGTTTCAGTAGTCATGTCAAAGCAGTAGCTAAATCAGCATACTATCATCTCAAAAACATTGCAAGAATTAGAGGTTTTGTTTCCAGCCAAGACATGGAGAAACTTGTTCATGCCTTTATCACCAGCAGGGTGGACTATTGTAATGGGCTCCTCACTGGCCTTCCCAAAAAGACCATTAGACAGCTGCAGCTCATCCAGAACGCTGCTGCCAGGATTCTGACTAGAACCAGAAAATCTGAGCATATCACATCAGTCCTCAGGTCCTTACACTGGCTTCCAGTTAAATATAGGATTGATTTTAAAGTACTTTTACTCGTATATAAGTCACTAAATGGCCTAGGACTGAAATATATTGCAGATATGTTCACTGAATATAAACCTAACAGAGCACTCAGACCACTAGGATCAAGTCAGTTAGAAATACCAAGGGTTCACACAAAACAAGGGGAGTCCTCCTTTAGTTACTATGCTGCCTGCAGTTGGAATCAGCTTCCAGAAGAGATCAGATGTGCTAAAACACTAGTCACATTTAAATCTAGACTCAAAACTCATCTGTTTAGCTGTGCATTTATTAAATGAGCACTGTGCAATGTCCGAACTGATTGCACTATATTTTCACTTTTTTTATGTAAAATCATTTTCTAACTGTTTTTAAATTCATTTTAGTTAAGTAGTTTTTTTCATAATTTTAAAAGTTTTAAAATTGCTTGTCTTTATTTTTATTATTTTTCTTCATGATTATTTTACTTTATTTTATGTAAAGCACTTTGAATTGCCATTGTGTATGAAATGTGCTATATAAATAAACTTGCCTTGCCTTGCCTAGTAATAAGTAGACATTTAAAATACATCAATAACTGATATCATAGTTTAAAATAGATAAAATCTGAGTTAAGGCTTGCTTTATGTGTTGCTCGATGAGGATTTCTCAATCGTTGCGACTTTAAATCCTGAGGACACAAAATGCCGTGGAACCTCCTGCCGTGGAGTGAAGAAGAGGTGGCGTTACGAGGATTCTCAGACAGCTGAAGTGTCCAATGGAGTTAAGAGATTTGCTCTCAATCTATTTTCAACACTTTAGATTGTTTACCATGTGGGGTTTGACCAATAGCATTGAATTGTGAAAAAATATGAAATAGACAAAATTTGGACATGCGAGGATTCTGCCTGTCAGTGACGATATTTTAATAAAGGTGTTCCATTCCAATGTTAACCTGATTCAATTGGATCTGTGGTTCATATGAATTGTATAGTATACTGTGCCTTATGAAATGTATTATTAGTAAATGTATCATAAATATAGATCAGCACTTACCTAATGTAAGTTACTTTGCAGTAACCATGAATTTGTCAACATTCTTCTCACCACTGATAATGTGATTTGGACTTGAGGCTATTTTGTCCAGTGTTCTTTCATTTTGGCCACCTCATACATTGAGTGACAGAACACTTCTCTTTTATTATATATTTACATATTAATAATTTAAGTTGTGTTGTGTGAAGTTAAGTTATAGTTTTATTAAAAAGTTCAAACTCCTGGTCTCCTGTTTGTGCTATGGTAAGGTGTTATCTTTCGATTTCCATATAGTACAAGGTGCCATATTAAATATTTTTTGATGTCTCTTATATTTGAATTTCTCAACATTCTTCTCACCACTGATAATGAATGGGTTTGGACTCAATTATGTCAGTGTTCCATTTTCATTCATTTTGGACACATCATACATTGAGTGACAGAACACTTCTCTTTTATCATATATTTACATATTTGGTATTGCTGGATTCAGCACAACCCCACCTTTCCAACAAGCCATCATATGTGTTTCTATGATAATGCCAGGCAAAGCAAGCACAAAGTAAATGAAAACATTCTGCATAGATATTAAATTTGTGCATGTCCGCTTATTTTAGATATGTGTTTACATGTGTCTATTTATTCCATACATCAAGATATTCACATCCAGTCTTTTCTAGTAGTTAAATCAACTTCCTGACTACAAACATGTCAAGTTTCAAAGCTCTCAGAGCTTGTGTGATTGATCTGCATTAGTTTATATGCCTTAACTCCCATACGGACAGGCTATATTTTAGTCCTTTATTGGTTTTGTGGTGTATAACAATATCTGTTAATTTAACAATCTTAGCAGTAAAATATTTTTAGCCAAGAATCCATTTCATATATGGGAGACCTTAGAGATGAGGAAAAACATTGTTGGGTTTAGTTCTACCTCCGGTAGGGGTATCTCGAAAACTAAAGCACTTTTTGACCATTTGTCACTAGCCTAACATTCCATATGAATATAAAAACACAATGTGTAACATTATGTTCCTTTATTGAATAAGGACAAAACAAAGCAGGTAAACTATCAGCTCCTTTCGAAACTGAAGTCACAGTGACTCTACAAGATGGAAAGCACAGAATCAAAGCATATTATACAAAATGATACATACACATTCAAAGGTCTGTATATAACACACCCTGCATGTCTGCACACTAAAATAAATGCAGGACAAATCCATACACATCAACTGAACAGACAAATGAATGGATGCAGTAGCCTCCCTGCAGCCTTGTATTACACACAGTATACCGCACAATCATCATAAGAGGCCAAATTCGTAAAAAAACCAACCCAAAAAAACCCTATTTCCTCTGCCACAGCAGGACATTTTTTACCTAAATTGAAAGCACACATACCAACTAAAATAATTCAACACATATTGGTCCCTCAGCAGCCGACCACTGTCGTCATCAGGGAAGATTGCCGGATTGTCCCAGTCCATGGCTGGTGGCACTCTGGGGGCCCTCTCCTTCCTCAGGCAGGCCACATTGTGGAGGACAGCACAAGCCACAGTAATATCACATGCCCTAACAGGGTTGACCCTTAATTTGTGAAGGAAGTGAAAGCATGCCTTCAGGAGGCCAAAGGTCATTTCAACTCTGGCCCTGGCATGGGCATGGTTGTAGGCCTGCTGTGCTTCCTGGGGGTCTGTGAAAGGTGTCAGGAGAAAAGGCTGACAGCCATACCCCCTGTCTCCCAGCAACACACCAGAGAATTCACCTGTCAACACAAAATCTCATCATTACTACCTCATAAACACAGTGATATTCTTGACACAGCCATGATGGTTATAAATAGGGGTTGTGTGGCTTACCTTGTGATAGGCACTGATAGATTTCAGAGGCCCGAAAGATTCTGGAGTCATGGACTGAGCCAGGCCATTTTGCCACAACATTGCTGATCACAGTGTCAGCATTGCAGACCATCTGAAATCATAAGATGAGGAATATTACACCAATCAATGCACATCATTGGCAATGCAGAGTGTTCGTCAATGGACAATATCAAAAAGTTATGTTCACCTGAACATTAATGCTGTGAAAGGATTTCCTATTCACAAAATCGGCCTCATGGGCACCTGAGGGGGCTTTTATCCTTATGTGTGTGCAGTCCACTGCACCAATGACATTGGGGAAACCTGTCACACAAAGTAATGAGTATCCTATGTGTTAACAGTTGTCCTGTAATTTGTAGATCCTCTTACCTGCAATCCTATAGAACTCCCCTTTCATGTCACAGAGTCTTCTGTGGCCAGGGAAGGAGATGAAGACATCTGCTAATGCTTTGATAGCCAGACACACACTCCTTATTGTGCGGCAAATTGTGGCCTTGTTCAGCTGTTCTGCATCCCCCACTGAGTACAGGAAGGCTCCACTAGCAAAAAAGCGCAAGGCCACACAAACCATTTGCTCCACACTCAGTGCATGGCTCCGTGCAGTGCGGTGCTTAATCCTGGGACCCAGTAGTCTGCATAGATACCTGATGCCATCTGCAGAAAACCTGTATCTTTCATATAGATGGTCATCAGGGAAGGCTAGTGGGTCCAACCGGTCCCTGAAGACCCTTTCTCGCCTGAAGGCTCTCCTCAGCACAAGTGCTTCTTCATCCACCACATCTCGCAAGAATGGGCATGCCATTGTCAGAGCAGAAAGTAACACACAATTTTGGGCCTTCATATAGGCTAGTGGCCACACCTGGTGCTGGGGGGGTGGGCAAAAGAGGCCGGTGCCTTATAACGATGACTTGGTTGTACTGATTGCTGTGAAAATAAAAGATACCTTAGAAAGATGCCACCGTCTTTACTTTTCAAAAAAAAAAAAAAAAAAAAAAAAAAAAAAAAAAAAGAGGGGGAAGTCGTGGCCAGTCGTGGCCTAATGGTTAGAGGGTTGGACTCCCAATCGAAGGGTTGTGAGTTCGAGACTGGGGCCGGACGGAATTGTGGGTGGGGGTAGTGCATGAACAGCTCTCTCTGCACCTTCAATACCATGACTTAGGTGCCCTTGAGCAAGGCATTGAACCCCCAACTGCTCCCCGGGCGCCGCAGCATAAATGGCTGCCCACTGCTCCGGGTGTGTGCTCACAGTGTGTGTGTGTGTTCACTGCTCTGTGTGTGTGCGCATTTCGGATGGGTTAAATGCAGAGCACGAATTCTGAGTATGGGTCACCATACTTGGCTGAATGTCATTTTCACTTTCACTTTCGTCCTGTGTGCTCACAATAAGAGCTCATATGTCATGGCTCACTTGACTTTACGAGAATATACCTAATTTTTATTTTGAGCTGTGTCATCTTCTTGGAGCTGGGGGAGGAAAGAAAAATAATGATTAATACATTTGTGTTACAGTTAGCATACAGTGTACATTGAAGGCATATCTCACCTCCCTCTCAAGTTTTTTTATTTCAAGGTCCAGTTTCCTAATTGTCATCTTTTTTTTTTTCGGACTCCAGTGCAAGATTTTCTATCTTTTTCTTCTTGTACTGAATGTCTATGTCTGCCAGTTCTATTTGGCGCCAGAGGTGGTTGCCATACAACTTTCTGATAGCTTGTGAGCTCTGTGAACACAATACAATTAGCGCAGCTGGAATTTGGCAGGATGTGGTGTCCTTTTATTAATACGCACTATGTTGCCAGGCTGGTTTTCCCACTGTATAGCATCTGGGTCCTGTAAAAGAAATTAGATTTTTTGATTTTGATGAGGACTCCTCACCATTGTAGAGTAAATAGTACTTTCACAGTCTTAACATGATACCTCATGCCTTCTGGAATCCAGAGAGATGGTCTCCTCCTCATCATCGTCTCCATCATGTGCTGTTGCTGCTGCACTGGGGCTTTCACCCTATTACATTTAATCGGATTCATATTGAAGCTAGTAGTCAAGACATGCCAGGCCTACAGTATGCCTTTGATGGAGAACTCACTGGATCAGCATCGTCTGGTGCTTGTGCTGGTGGCTCTGACAGGAACACAGTGCTGCCAGACACTGCAAGGCAATAGGTAAACCAAAGTCAGACAGTCCAAATTGATTCAATATGAATGTGGTTGTATTCCATGTAGAGATGGAAGGACATACCTTGAATGAAGCGGGTGGCATCTTGGGAGGAACCTATGCTCGTCTCTTTCCCCCCAGGGATCCCCTCTAAGACGGGCCTGCCTTTATTTAGCTCCAAGGCCATGTCCTCTGCTGGGGTAAGGTCAGCCTTTGGTGACCCACCACCCGTGCCTTGTCTGTGGGTATTCTTTTTCACTGCTAAAACAGTACAGACAATGTGTGAGCAGGCACCTTCTGGGTACAATATATGCTTGTGCTTTGTTAAATATTAGTCAGGGACCATACCATTCTGCAGAATGTTCTTGTATTTGATTTTGACCTGCTGCCATGTCCGTTTTGGCCCGTTCATGTTTAATCTACATCACACGCACACACACACACACACACACACACACACATTCTTTATCACAAGAACATTTAATGGAGTCACACTGACAAAAATGACTTGGTATTTTTGTATTGTTTTCAGTAAAAATATTTAAAAAAAAAAAAACAATAAAGATGTATTTTCTTGATTTTCTAAATGACCTAGCAAAATAAGTATAGGTTTAGACCAAAAATATAAACTTCAAGTAAATGTGTGCTTAAAACAAGCAAAAAATTTTAAATAGCTGTCAATATAATAAGAAAAATTCTCTTGAAATAAGTTTACTTTTTCCATAAACACTTACTTTTAGAAAAGTTCTCTTGTTTCACTGGCAGAGTTTTTTGCTTATTTTCCTAGGTTATTTTGCTCTAGAAAATATTTAAGATTTTATTAGATATTTTTTTTTTACTGAAAACAAGACAAAAATACTAAGTAAGAAAGACATTTTTGCAGTGCAGTGAGCAACCGACCTTGGGTCCTTTGAAAGGCGCTATATAAATTAAAGTGATTATTATTATAGCTCATCTATGTATTCAAGAAAATCTTATTTATATAGCACTTTTCACAATTGTTTCATTCTGTCAAAGCTGCTTTACATTAATAAAAGCAGGGGAAACACACACAAAAAAAACCGGTGGACAACATAAGCAGAGTACAACGGCTAAGATTAAACCGTACTGAGCGTAGTAACGTAAAATAATAATGTAAGGCTTTAATAATAATATATCATAGCTTTATACAGTGTGATGGAGTTACGTTACACAATTTCACTCATATATGCAGTGCATTTCAATAAAAAATGTAACCGTTTCATAATTGCAGTACAACTGCGTTTTTGGAGATGTGAATTAAATATTTGATTTGTAATTGTGATGTTTCAGCGGAGCGGTGAGTGTGTAATTGTGCACTACTTACGCATTCAGGCGGTCTGCAATACTTTGCCACGCTTTTTCTCTTTGCTTTATCACTGTGGTGGTGTTGCCTTTCTTCTTAATTATATCTTTTACCTCCTCGTATGCCTCCATGAGGATTTGTGCTTCCGACGGGGAAAAGTACGCGGCTCTAGTTGCCATGGTAAATCAGTTAATCTGTGATCTGTGGCGGGGTCTATTTGAGTGAGCCGTGAGCGCGCACCTATCCAGGATTGGTTTCACCTGGCTTAATGAATCCGTGTCTGCTCATCCTGGCTTGGTCTTTGTGCAACCAATTAAGCCTGGACGCACATGTTTTGGCTTTATTGAGCTCAGCTGAGTCATTTATCCCGGATGTCTTAATTCTACTTTTGTGCAACAGGCCCCTGGTTTGGAAATGCAATCGCCTGCTGCCTTTGCTATCCCTGTTTGCAGTCCGATCTCAGAAAAGCACGAGCTTGAGGCACACAGGGGACGTTAAAGGCACCGCTGGGATTTGAACCCAGGATCTCCTGTTTACGAGACAGACGCTTTAACCAACTAAGCCACGGCGCCAAGCCTAGCCCTACAGCTCTGGGAGGGTGACCTAGTTGATCAAAACATCCAGCGGTGAGGACAAAGGTCCACGTGCTGGTCAGCTTATGAGATTTTTCACAACTTTCTGTTGCCAGAGGGCATAAGCGTGCAATTTAATGATAAACAAAAGGCAAGAAGTCACCAATCTGTTTTGACTCGAACCCACAAACTTTATATGTCCTCACACCGGAGACTAAAAGCCCAATGCGCTACACTCTGCCCCACGTGCAATGGCTCCTTCCAGGCTTGCAGCAGTCCTAAACCAAGGATCACCTGATTGCAAGGCAAGCTCTTTGACCAGATGAGCCATGCTGCATCGCTGAGATGACTCTGGCCAGCATTGTTCGGCAGCATCTGAGGGGTGGTTCGCAAATTAAATTGCATGCTGCTCTGGCACTCCTCTGCACCCCCTTTTTTACGGAGAGCAAAACCTCACAGCCCAAGGCGTCACTTGATCACCAGCATATGCACCGCTGGGATTCGAACCCAGGATCTCCTGTTTACTAGACAGGCGCTTTAACCAACTAAGCCACGGCGCCAACTTGCACAAAGCCTCCAAGAAAGTGAGATTTCGAGTTTTATAAGTCTGGAGGGGTGGCCAGAGAGAGTATGTGTTTGTTGGACAAGCGCCATTAACAGAAAGCCAAAAGCAACGACTCTGGTGGGACTCGACCCACAACCTTTGAATGGCCTCATCTGGCAGTCTAGAAGTCCAATGCGCTATCCATTGTGCCACAGAGCCATGTGAGGAGCATTTTTTCCTGGCTGTGCCAGTGCGTTGAATTGAGTTCAGGCATTTTGGGAGCGGGAAGGACAAGATATGTGGGTGTCTCTGCAATTGGTATGTGGTTGGAAAAGCGGAGTATCTGTAAGGGCTTCCTTTCCCAGAAAGAACCCACATAGCAGAGCCACCTGTTAAAAGGCACCGCTGGGAATCGAACCCAGGATCGCCTGTTTACAAGACAAGCGCTTTGACCAGCTAAGCCACGGCGCCCTGCTGCATTGTTGACTTGGGTCAGAATTGTTCGGCAGCAGCTGAGGGGTGGTTGGCAAATGAAATCGCATGTTGCTCTGACGCTCCTCTTTACCGCATGATTGCGCAAAGCAAAACCATACAACCCAAGGTGGTGTTTGATTACCAGCAAAGACAGTGCTGGGATTTGAATTCAGTATGTCCTATTTACTACACAAGCTTTAAGCAACTAAGCCACGGCGCCAACCTGAACACACTCTCTCAGGGAGGGGGCACTTAGAGGATTAAAGGCATCCAGATAAGAGGCCAACGGCCAGGCTCTGCACAGCCTAAAAGAGTGTTTTGACAATTGATTCGGGGGTGGCCAGCTAGCCTCTGGGTTTGTTGGCCAAGTGCCATTAATTAACCTTTGAATGGCCTCATCTGGCAGTCTAGAAGTCCAATTTGCTGTCTATCGTACCACAGAGCCTGTCAGCAAGTGTTGACCTGTGCAAAAGATCATCAGCATTATCAGGATCTGGTTTGGAAATGAAATAGCCTGCTGCCTTTGCTATCCCTGTTTGCAGTCCGATCTCAGAAAAGCACGAGCTTGAGGCACACAGGGGACGTTAAAGGCACCGCTGGGATTTGAACCCAGGATCTCCTGTTTACGAGACAGACGCTTTAACCAACTAAGCCACGGCGCCAAGGCCTAGCCCTACAGCTCTGGGAGGGTGACCTAGTTGATCAAACATCCAGCGGTGAGGACAAAGGTCCAGGTGCTGGTCAGCTTATGAGATTTTTCACAACTTTCTGTTGCCAGAGGGCATAAGCGTGCAATTTAATGATAAACAAAAGGCAAGAAGTCACCAATCTGTTTTGACTCGAACCCACAAACTTTATATGTCCTCACACCGGAGACTAAAAGCCCAATGCGCTACACTCTGCCCCACGTGCAATAGCTCCTTCCAGGCTTGCAGCAGTCCTAAACCAAGGATCACCTGTTTGCAAGGCAAGCTCTTTGACAAGCTGAGCCATGCTGCATCGCTGAGATGACTCTGGCCAGCATTGTTCGGCAGCATCTGAGGGGTGGTTCGCAAATTAAATTGCATGCTGCTCTGGCACTCCTGTGCACCCCTTTTTTACGGAGAGCAAAACCTCACAGCCCAAGGCGTCACTTGATCACCAGCATAGGCACCGCTGGGATTCGAACCCAGGTTCTCCTGTTTACTAGACAGGCGCTTTAACCAACTAAGCCACGTCGCCAACTTGCACAAAGCTTCCAAGAAAGTGAGATTTCGAGTTTTATAAGTCTGGAGGGGTGGCCAGAGAGAGTATGTGTTTGTTGGCCAAGCGCCATTAACAGAAAGCCAAAAGCAACGATTCTGGTGGGACTCGAACCCACAACCTTTGAATGGCCTCATCTGGCAGTCTAGAAGTCCAATGCGCTATCCATTGCGCCACAGAGCCATGTGAGGAGCTTTTTTTCCTGGCTGTGCCAGTGCGTTGAATTGAGTTCAGGCATTTTGGGAGCGGGAAGGACAAGATATGTGGGTGTCTCTGCAATTGGTATGTGGTTGGAAAAGCGGAGTATCTGTAAGGGCTTCCTTTCCCAGAAAGAACCCACATAGCAGAGCCACCTGTTAAAAGGCACCGCTGGGAATCGTACCCAGGATCGCCTGTTTACAAGACAAGCGCTTTGACCAGCTAAGCCACGGCACACCTGCTGCATTGTTGACTTGGGTCAGAATTGTTCGGCAGCAGCTGAGGGGTGGTTGGCAAATGAAATCGCATGTTGCTCTGACGCTCCTCTTTACCGCATGATTGCGCAAAGCAAAACCATACAACCCAAGGTGGTGTTTGATTACCAGCAAAGACAGTGCTGGGATTTGAATTCAGTATGTCCTATTTACTACACAAGCTTTAAGCAACTAAGCCACGGCGCCAACCTGAACACACTCTCTCAGGGAGGGGCACTTAGAGGATTAAAGCATCCAGATAAGAGGCCAACGGCCAGGCTCTGCACAGCCTAAAAGAGTGTTTTTGACAACTGATTCGGGGGTGGCCAGCTAGCCTCTGGGTTTGTTGGCCAAGTGCCATTAATTAACCTTTGAATGGCCTCATCTGGCAGTCTAGAAGTCCAATTTGCTGTCTATCGTACCACAGAGCCTGTCAGCAAGTGTTGACCTGTGCAAAAGATCGTCAGCATTATCAGGATCTGGTTTGGAAATGCAATCGCCTGCTGCCTTTGCTATCCCTGTTTGCAGTCCGATCTCAGAAAAGCACGCGCTTGAGGCACACAGGGGACGCTAAAGGCACCGCTGGGATTTGAACCCAGGATCTCCTGTTTACGAGACAGACGCTTTAACCAACTAAGCCACGGCGCCAAGCCTAGCCCTACAGCTCTGGGAGGGTGACCTAGTTGATCAAAACATCCAGCGGTGAGGACAAAGGTCCACGTGCTGGTCAGCTTATGAGATTTTTCACAACTTTCTGTTGCCAGAGGGCATAAGCGTGCAATTTAATGATAAACAAAAGGCAAGAAGTCACCAATCTGTTTTGACTCGAACCCACAAACTTTATATGTCCTCACACCGGAGACTAAAAGCCCAATGCGCTACACTCTGCCCCACGTGCAGTAGCTCCTTCCAGGCTTGCAGCAGTCCTAAACCAAGGATCACCTGTTTGCAAGGCAAGCTCTTTGACCAGCTGAGCCATGCTGCATCGCTGAGATGACTCTGGCCAGCATTGTTCGGCAGCATCTGAGGGGTGGTTCGCAAATTAAATTGCATGCTGCTCTGGCACTCCTCTGCACCCCCTTTTTTACGGAGAGCAAAACCTCACAGCCCAAGGCGTCACTTGATCACCAGCATATGCACCACTGGGATTCGAACCCAGGATCTCCTGTTTACTAGACAGGCGCTTTAACCAACTAAGCCACGGCGCCAACTTGCACGCAGCTTCCAAGAAAGTGAGATTTCGAGTTTTATAAGTCTGGAGGGGTGGCCAGAGAGAGTATGTGTTTGTTGGCCAAGCGCCATTAACAGAAAGCCAAAAGCAACGACTCTGGTGGGACTCGAACCCACAACCTTTGAATGGCCTCATCTGGTAGTCTAGAAGTCCAATGCGCTATCCATTGCGCCACAGAGCCATGTGAGGAGCTTTTTTTCCTGGCTGTGCCAGTGCGTTGAATTGAGTTCAGGCATTTTGGGAGCGGGAAGGACAAGATATGTGGGTGTCTCTGCAATTGGTATGTGGTTGGAAAAGCGGAGTATCTGTAAGGGCTTCCTTTCCCAGAAAGAACCCACATAGCAGAGCCACCTGTTAAAAGGCACCGCTGGGAATCGTACCCAGGATCGCCTGTTTACAAGACAAGCGCTTTGACCAGCTAAGCCACGGCACACCTGCTGCATTGTTGACTTGGGTCAGAATTGTTCGGCAGCAGCTGAGGGGTGGTTGGCAAATGAAATCGCATGTTGCTCTGACGCTCCTCTTTACCGCATGATTGCGCAAAGCAAAACCATACAACCCAAGGTGGTGTTTGATTACCAGCAAAGACAGTGCTGGGATTTGAATTCAGTATGTCCTATTTACTACACAAGCTTTAAGCAACTAAGCCACGGCGCCAACCTGAACACACTCTCTCAGGGAGGGGCACTTAGAGGATTAAAGCATCCAGATAAGAGGCCAACGGCCAGGCTCTGCACAGCCTAAAAGAGTGTTTTTGACAACTGATTCGGGGGTGGCCAGCTAGCCTCTGGGTTTGTTGGCCAAGTGCCATTAATTAACCTTTGAATGGCCTCATCTGGCAGTCTAGAAGTCCAATTTGCTGTCTATCGTACCACAGAGCCTGTCAGCAAGTGTTGACCTGTGCAAAAGATCGTCCAGCATTATCAGGATCTGGTTTGGAAATGCAATCGCCTGCTGCCTTTGCTATCCCTGTTTGCAGTCCGATCTCAGAAAAGCACGCGCTTGAGGCACACAGGGGACGCTAAAGGCACCGCTGGGATTTGAACCCAGGATGTCCTGTTTACGAGACAGACGCTTTAACCAACTAAGCCACGGCGCCAAGCCTAGCCCTACAGCTCTGGGAGGGTGACCTAGTTGATCAAAACATCCAGCGGTGAGGACAAAGGTCCACGTGCTGGTCAGCTTATGAGATTTTTCACAACTTTCTGTTGCCAGAGGGCATAAGCGTGCAATTTAATGATAAACAAAAGGCAAGAAGTCACCAAATCTGTTTTGACTCGAACCCACAAACTTTATATGTCCTCACACCGGAGACTAAAAGCCCAATGCGCTACACTCTGCCCCACGTGCAGTAGCTCCTTCCAGGCTTGCAGCAGTCCTAAACCAAGGATCACCTGTTTGCAAGGCAAGCTCTTTGACCAGCTGAGCCATGCTGCATCGCTGAGATGACTCTGGCCAGTATTGTTCGGCAGCATCTGAGGGGTGGTTCGCAAATTAAATTGCATGCTGCTCTGGCACTCCTCTGCACCCCCTTTTTTACGGAGAGCAAAACCTCACAGCCCAAGGCGTCACTTGATCACCAGCAAAGGCACCGCTGGGATTCGAACCCAGGATCTCCTGTTTACTAGACAGGCGCTTTAACCAACTAAGCCACGGCGCCAACTTGCATGTACCTTCCAAGAAAGTGAGATTTAGAGTTTTATAAGTCCGGAGGGGTGGCCAGAGAGAGTATGTGTTTTTTTGACTCGAACCCACAAACTTTATATGTCCTCACACCGGAGACTAAAAGCCAATGCGCTACACTCTGCCCCACGTGCAGTAGCTCCTTCCAGGCTTGCAGCAGTCCTAAAACCAAGGATCACCTGTTTGCAAGGCAAGCTCTTTGACCAGCTGAGCCATGCTGCATCGCTGAGATGACTCTGGGCCAGCATTGTTCGCAGCATCTGAGGGTGGTTCGCAAATTAAATTGCATGCTGCTGCTGGCACTCCTCTGCACCCCCTTTTTTTACGAGAGAGCAAAACCTCACAGCCCAAGGCTCACTTGATCACCAGAAATAGGCACCACTGGATTCAAACCCAGGATCTCCTGTTTACTAGACAGGCGCTTTAACCAACTAAGCCATTCGCGCCACTTGCACAAAGCTTCCAAGAAAGTGAGATTTCGAGTTTTATAAGTCTGGAGGGTGGCCAGAGAGAGTATGTGTTTGTTGCCAACTAAGCCACGGCCGCCAACTTGCACATAGCTTCCAAGAAAGTGAGATTTCGATTTTTAAGTTGTGTGGAGGGTGGCCAGAGAGAGTATGTGTTTGTTGGCCAAGCGCCATTAACAGAAAGCCAAAAGCAACGACTCTGGTGGGACTCGAACCCACAACCTTTTGAATGGCCTCATCTGGCAGTCTAGAAGTCCAATGCGCTATCCATTGCGCCACAGAGCCATGTGAGAAGATTTTTTTCCTGGCTGTGCCAGTGCGTTGAATTGAGTTCAGGCATTTTGGGAGAGGGAAGGACAAGATATGTGGGTGTCTCTGCAATTGGTATGTGGTTGGAAAAGCGGAGTATCTGTAAGGGCTTCCTTTCCCAGAAAGAACCCACATAGCAGAGCCACCTGTTAAAAGGCACCGCTGGGAATCGTACCCAGGATCGCCTGTTTACAAGACAAGCGCTTTGACCAGCTAAGCCACGGCGCCCTGCTGCATTGTTGACTTGGGCCAGAATTGTTCGGCAGCAGCTGAGGGGTGGTTGGCAAATGAAATCGCATGCTGCTCTGACGCTCCTCTTTACCGCATGATTGCGCAAAGCAAAACCATACAACCCAAGGTGGTGTTTGATTACCAGCAAAGACAGTGCTGGGATTTGAATTCAGTATGTCCTATTTACTACACAAGCTTTAAGCAACTAAGCCACGACGCCAACCTGAACACACTCTCTCAGGGAGGGGCACTTAGAGGATTAAAGCATCCAGATAAGAGGCCAACGGCCAGGCTCTGCACAGCCTAAAAGAGTGTTTTTGACAACTGATTCGGGGGTGGCCAGCTAGCCTCTGGGTTTGTTGGCCAAGTGCCATTAATTAACCTTTGAATGGCCTCATCTGGCAGTCTAGAAGTCCAATTTGCTGTCTATCGTACCACAGAGCCTGTCAGCAAGTGTTGACCTGTGCAAAAGATCGTCAGCATTATCAGGATCTGGGGCCTATTGCACAAAAGTAGGATAAGGGATTAAGCCAGGATATCTTGGTGATCCTGGCTCAATTGATCCCTAATCTGGTTGCACTAAAGCTGGATAGGGGGCAGGAGGATATGTTATGGTATAAATTACCATGGAGATTTATTCTGTGGAGCTAGCCTGCTCCAGACCAGGCTAAATTCCAGGATCTATTTAATCTCATCCCTAATGTCAGTCAGCAGTCGCCACAAATGGAAACCAATAGTTATTTCACTGCTCACTATACATTGTTATCACATATAACTAGACCCACTGTCATTATTTAAACGTTTGTGATCATTAATTTCAATCATTTTGGATAAATAATGATTTTTAGATGATGTTGCTATCATTAGATAATTTACAGTTTCCCATAGACTATAAGGCTATATATAAAATGATAGAATATTAGGGCCACAGAGGGAAAAAAAAGACAAGTCATAATATTGTAACCAGTTGTTTTAAAGGAGGACGGTTGTTAAAATGACAGATGTGGGGCATTTCGTGAAATTGTACTTCAGTATGGTTTCATAAACAAAGACATGCTGATGTGCCAGAATATGAAGTATCACATTGTCATAACTATCAAAACTGTAAAAAGAATATGTTGCGTTTCTGCAGAAAGAACCAGCCTCATAAATTTATGACTTTATCCTTTTTCCTCAGTGGGGCCCTAGTACTCTGTCATATAAACAAATACACATTCCATATGAATATAAAACACAATGTGTAACATTATGTTCCTTTATTGAATAAGGACAAAACAAAGCAGGTAAACTATCAGCTCCTTTCGAAACTGAAGTCACAGTGACTCTACAAGATGGAAAGCACAGAATCAAAGCATATTATACAAAATGATACATACACATTCAAAGGTCTGTATATAACACACCCTGCATGTCTGCACACTAAAATAAATGCAGGACAAATCCATACACATCAACTGAACAGACAAATGAATGGATGCAGTAGCCTCCCTGCAGCCTTGTATTGCACACAGTATACCGCACAATCATCATAAGAGGCCAAATTCGTAAAAAAACCAACCCAAAAAACCCTATTTCCTCTGCCACAGCAGGACATTTTTTACCTAAATTGAAAGCACACATACCAACTAAAATAATTCAACACATATTGGTCCCTCAGCAGCCGACCACTGTCGTCATCAGGGAAGATTGCCGGATTGTCCCAGTCCATGGCTGGTGGCACTCTGGGGGCCCTCTCCTTCCTCAGGCAGGCCACATTGTGGAGGACAGCACAAGCCACAGTAATATCACATGCCCTAACAGGGTTGACCCTTAATTTGTGAAGGAAGTGAAAGCATGCCTTCAGGAGGCCAAAGGTCATTTCAACTCTGGCCCTGGCATGGGCATGGTTGTAGGCCTGCTGTGCTTCCTGGGGGTCTGTGAAAGGTGTCAGGAGAAAAGGCTGACAGCCATACCCCCTGTCTCCCAGCAACACACCAGAGAATTCACCTGTCAACACAAAATCTCATCATTACTACCTCATAAACACAGTGATATTCTTGACACAGCCATGATGGTTATAAATAGGGGTTGTGTGGCTTACCTTGTGATAGGCACTGATAGATTTCAGAGGCCCGAAAGATTCTGGAGTCATGGACTGAGCCAGGCCATTTTGCCACAACATTGCTGATCACAGTGTCAGCATTGCAGACCATCTGAAATCATAAGATGAGGAATATTACACCAATCAATGCACATCATTGGCAATGCAGAGTGTTCGTCAATGGACAATATCAAAAAGTTATGTTCACCTGAACATTAATGCTGTGAAAGGATTTCCTATTCACAAAATCGGCCTCAATGGGCACCTGAGGGGGCTTTTATCCTTATGTGTGTGCAGTCCACTGCACCAATGACATTGGGGAAACCTGTCACACAAAGTAATGAGTATCCTATGTGTTAACAGTTGTCCTGTAATTTGTAGATCCTCTTACCTGCAATCCTATAGAACTCCCCTTTCATGTCACAGAGTCTTCTGTGGCCAGGGAAGGAGATGAAGACATCTGCTAATGCTTTGATAGCCAGACACACACTCCTTATTGTGCGGCAAATTGTGGCCTTGTTCAGCTGTTCTGCATCCCCCACTGAGTACAGGAAGGCTCCACTAGCAAAAAAGCGCAAGGCCACACAAACCATTTGCTCCACACTCAGTGCATGGCTCCGTGCAGTGCCGTGCTTAATCCTGGGACCCAGTAGTCTGCATAGATACCTGATGCCATCTGCAGAAAACCTGTATCTTTCATATAGATGGTCATCAGGGAAGGCTAGTGGGTCCAACCGGTCCCTGAAGACCCTTTCTCGCCTGAAGGCTCTCCTCAGCACAAGTGCTTCTTCATCCACCACATCTCGCAAGAATGGGCATGCCATTGTCAGAGCAGAAAGTAACACACAATTTTGGGCCTTCATATAGGCTAGTGGCCACACCTGGTGCTGGGGGGGTGGGCAAAAGAGGCCGGTGCCTTATAACGATGACTTGGTTGTACTGATTGCTGTGAAAATAAAAGATACCTTAGAAAGATGCCACCGTCTTTACTTTTCAAAAAAAAAAAAAAAAAAAAAAAAAAAAAAAAAGAGGGGGAAGTCGTGGCCAGTCGTGGCCTAATGGTTAGAGGGTTGGACTCCCAATCGAAGGGTTGTGAGTTCGAGACTGGGGCCGGACGGAATTGTGGGTGGGGGTAGTGCATGAACAGCTCTCTCTGCACCTTCAATACCATGACTTAGGTGCCCTTGAGCAAGGCATTGAACCCCCAACTGCTCCCCGGGCGCCGCAGCATAAATGGCTGCCCACTGCTCCGGGTGTGTGCTCACAGTGTGTGTGTGTGTTCACTGCTCTGTGTGTGTGCGCATTTCGGATGGGTTAAATGCAGAGCACGAATTCTGAGTATGGGTCACCATACTTGGCTGAATGTCATTTTCACTTTCACTTTCGTCCTGTGTGCTCACAATAAGAGCTCATATGTCATGGCTCACTTGACTTTACGAGAATATACCTAATTTTTATTTTGAGCTGTGTCATCTTCTTGGATCTGGGGGAGGAAAGAAAAATAATGATTAATACATTTGTGTTACAGTTAGCATACAGTGTACATTGAAGGCATATCTCACCTCCCTCTCAAGTTTTTTTATTTCAAGGTCCAGTTTCCTAATTGTCATCTTTTTTTTTTTTCGGACTCCAGTGCAAGATTTTCTATCTTTTTCTTCTTGTACTGAATGTCTATGTCTGCCAGTTCTATTTGGCGCCAGAGGTGGTTGCCATACAACTTTCTGATAGCTTGTGAGCTCTGTGAACACAATACAATTAGCGCAGCTGGAATTTGGCAGGATGTGGTGTCCTTTTATTAATACGCACTATGTTGCCAGGCTGGTTTTCCCACTGTATAGCATCTGGGTCCTGTAAAAGAAATTAGATTTTTTGATTTTGATGAGGACTCCTCACCATTGTAGAGTAAATAGTACTTTCACAGTCTTAACATGATACCTCATGCCTTCTGGAATCCAGAGAGATGGTCTCCTCCTCATCATCGTCTCCATCATGTGCTGTTGCTGCTGCACTGGGGCTTTCACCCTATTACATTTAATCGGATTCATATTGAAGCTAGTAGTCAAGACATGCCAGGCCTACAGTATGCCTTTGATGGAGAACTCACTGGATCAGCATCGTCTGGTGCTTGTGCTGGTGGCTCTGACAGGAACACAGTGCTGCCAGACACTGCAAGGCAATAGGTAAACCAAAGTCAGACAGTCCAAATTGATTCAATATGAATGTGGTTGTATTCCATGTAGAGATGGAAGGACATACCTTGAATGAAGCGGGTGGCATCTTGGGAGGAACCTATGCTCGTCTCTTTCCCCCCAGGGATCCCCTCTAAGACGGGCCTGCCTTTATTTAGCTCCAAGGCCATGTCCTCTGCTGGGGTAAGGTCAGCCTTTGGTGACCCACCACCCGTGCCTTGTCTGTGGGTATTCTTTTTCACTGCTAAAACAGTACAGACAATGTGTGAGCAGGCACCTTCTGGGTACAATATATGCTTGTGCTTTGTTAAATATTAGTCAGGGACCATACCATTCTGCAGAATGTTCTTGTATTTGATTTTGACCTGCTGCCATGTCCGTTTTGGCCCGTTCATGTTTAATCTACATCACACGCACACACACACACACACACACACACACACATTCTTTATCACAAGAACATTTAATGGAGTCACACTGACAAAAATGACTTGGTATTTTTGTATTGTTTTCAGTAAAAATATTTAAAAAAAAAAAAAACAATAAAGATGTATTTTCTTGATTTTCTAAATGACCTAGCAAAATAAGTATAGGTTTAGACCAAAAATATAAACTTCAAGTAAATGTGTGCTTAAAACAAGCAAAAAATGTTAAATAGCTGTCAATATAATAAGAAAAATTCTCTTGAAATAAGTTTACTTTTTCCATAAACACTTACTTTTAGAAAAGTTCTCTTGTTTCACTGGCAGAGTTTTTTGCTTATTTTCCTAGGTTATTTTGCTCTAGAAAATATTTAAGATTTTTATTAGATATTTTTTTTTTACTGAAAACAAGACAAAAATACTAAGTAAGAAAGACATTTTTGCAGTGCAGTGAGCAACCGACCTTGGGTCCTTTGAAAGGCGCTATATAAATTAAAGTGATTATTATTATAGCTCATCTATGTATTCAAGAAAATCTTATTTATATAGCACTTTTCACAATTGTTTCATTCTGTCAAAGCTGCTTTACATTAATAAAAGCAGGGGAAACACACACAAAAAAAACCGGTGGACAACATAAGCAGAGTACAACGGCTAAGATTAAACCGTACTGAGCGTAGTAACGTAAAATAATAATGTAAGGCTTTAATAATAATATATCATAGCTTTATACAGTGTGATGGAGTTACGTTACACAATTTCACTCATATATGCAGTGCATTTCAATAAAAAATGTAACCGTTTCATAATTGCAGTACAACTGCGTTTTTGGAGATGTGAATTAAATATTTGATTTGTAATTGTGATGTTTCAGCGGAGCGGTGAGTGTGTAATTGTGCACTACTTACGCATTCAGGCGGTCTGCAATACTTTGCCACGCTTTTTCTCTTTGCTTTATCACTGTGGTGGTGTTGCCTTTCTTCTTAATTATATCTTTTACCTCCTCGTATGCCTCCATGAGGATTTGTGCTTCCGACGGGGAAAAGTACGCGGCTCTAGTTGCCATGGTAAATCAGTTAATCTGTGATCTGTGGCGGGGTCTATTTGAGTGAGCCGTGAGCGCGCACCTATCCAGGATTGGTTTCACCTGGCTTAATGAATCCGTGTCTGCTCATCCTGGCTTGGTCTTTGTGCAACCAATTAAGCCTGGACGCACATGTTTTGGCTTTATTGAGCTCAGCTGAGTCATTTATCCCGGATGTCTTAATTCTACTTTTGTGCAACAGGCCCCTGGTTTGGAAATGCAATCGCCTGCTGCCTTTGCTATCCCTGTTTGCAGTCCGATCTCAGAAAAGCACGAGCTTGAGGCACACAGGGGACGTTAAAGGCACCGCTGGGATTTGAACCCAGGATCTCCTGTTTACGAGACAGACGCTTTAACCAACTAAGCCACGGCGCCAAGCCTAGCCCTACAGCTCTGGGAGGGTGACCTAGTTGATCAAAACATCCAGCGGTGAGGACAAAGGTCCACGTGCTGGTCAGCTTATGAGATTTTTCACAACTTTCTGTTGCCAGAGGGCATAAGCGTGCAATTTAATGATAAACAAAAGGCAAGAAGTCACCAATCTGTTTTGACTCGAACCCACAAACTTTATATGTCCTCACACCGGAGACTAAAAGCCCAATGCGCTACACTCTGCCCCACGTGCAATGGCTCCTTCCAGGCTTGCAGCAGTCCTAAACCAAGGATCACCTGATTGCAAGGCAAGCTCTTTGACCAGATGAGCCATGCTGCATCGCTGAGATGACTCTGGCCAGCATTGTTCGGCAGCATCTGAGGGGTGGTTCGCAAATTAAATTGCATGCTGCTCTGGCACTCCTCTGCACCCCCTTTTTTACGGAGAGCAAAACCTCACAGCCCAAGGCGTCACTTGATCACCAGCATATGCACCGCTGGGATTCGAACCCAGGATCTCCTGTTTACTAGACAGGCGCTTTAACCAACTAAGCCACGGCGCCAACTTGCACAAAGCCTCCAAGAAAGTGAGATTTCGAGTTTTATAAGTCTGGAGGGGTGGCCAGAGAGAGTATGTGTTTGTTGGACAAGCGCCATTAACAGAAAGCCAAAAGCAACGACTCTGGTGGGACTCGACCCACAACCTTTGAATGGCCTCATCTGGCAGTCTAGAAGTCCAATGCGCTATCCATTGTGCCACAGAGCCATGTGAGGAGCTTTTTTTCCTGGCTGTGCCAGTGCGTTGAATTGAGTTCAGGCATTTTGGGAGCGGGAAGGACAAGATATGTGGGTGTCTCTGCAATTGGTATGTGGTTGGAAAAGCGGAGTATCTGTAAGGGCTTCCTTTCCCAGAAAGAACCCACATAGCAGAGCCACCTGTTAAAAGGCACCGCTGGGAATCGAACCCAGGATCGCCTGTTTACAAGACAAGCGCTTTGACCAGCTAAGCCACGGCGCCCTGCTGCATTGTTGACTTGGGTCAGAATTGTTCGGCAGCAGCTGAGGGGTGGTTGGCAAATGAAATCGCATGTTGCTCTGACGCTCCTCTTTACCGCATGATTGCGCAAAGCAAAACCATACAACCCAAGGTGGTGTTTGATTACCAGCAAAGACAGTGCTGGGATTTGAATTCAGTATGTCCTATTTACTACACAAGCTTTAAGCAACTAAGCCACGGCGCCAACCTGAACACACTCTCTCAGGGAGGGGCACTTAGAGGATTAAAGCATCCAGATAAGAGGCCAACGGCCAGGCTCTGCACAGCCTAAAAGAGTGTTTTTGACAATTGATTCGGGGGTGGCCAGCTAGCCTCTGGGTTTGTTGGCCAAGTGCCATTAATTAACCTTTGAATGGCCTCATCTGGCAGTCTAGAAGTCCAATTTGCTGTCTATCGTACCACAGAGCCTGTCAGCAAGTGTTGACCTGTGCAAAAGATCATCAGCATTATCAGGATCTGGTTTGGAAATGAAATAGCCTGCTGCCTTTGCTATCCCTGTTTGCAGTCCGATCTCAGAAAAGCACGAGCTTGAGGCACACAGGGGACGTTAAAGGCACCGCTGGGATTTGAACCCAGGATCTCCTGTTTACGAGACAGACGCTTTAACCAACTAAGCCACGGCGCCAAGCCTAGCCCTACAGCTCTGGGAGGGTGACCTAGTTGATCAAAACATCCAGCGGTGAGGACAAAGGTCCACGTGCTGGTCAGCTTATGAGATTTTTCACAACTTTCTGTTGCCAGAGGGCATAAGCGTGCAATTTAATGATAAACAAAAGGCAAGAAGTCACCAATCTGTTTTGACTCGAACCCACAAACTTTATATGTCCTCACACCGGAGACTAAAAGCCCAATGCGCTACACTCTGCCCCACGTGCAATAGCTCCTTCCAGGCTTGCAGCAGTCCTAAACCAAGGATCACCTGTTTGCAAGGCAAGCTCTTTGACCAGCTGAGCCATGCTGCATCGCTGAGATGACTCTGGCCAGCATTGTTCGGCAGCATCTGAGGGGTGGTTCGCAAATTAAATTGCATGCTGCTCTGGCACTCCTCTGCACCCCCTTTTTTACGGAGAGCAAAACCTCACAGCCCAAGGCGTCACTTGATCACCAGCATAGGCACCGCTGGGATTCGAACCCAGGTTCTCCTGTTTACTAGACAGGCGCTTTAACCAACTAAGCCACGTCGCCAACTTGCACAAAGCTTCCAAGAAAGTGAGATTTCGAGTTTTATAAGTCTGGAGGGGTGGCCAGAGAGAGTATGTGTTTGTTGGCCAAGCGCCATTAACAGAAAGCCAAAAGCAACGATTCTGGTGGGACTCGAACCCACAACCTTTGAATGGCCTCATCTGGCAGTCTAGAAGTCCAATGCGCTATCCATTGCGCCACAGAGCCATGTGAGGAGCTTTTTTTCCTGGCTGTGCCAGTGCGTTGAATTGAGTTCAGGCATTTTGGGAGCGGGAAGGACAAGATATGTGGGTGTCTCTGCAATTGGTATGTGGTTGGAAAAGCGGAGTATCTGTAAGGGCTTCCTTTCCCAGAAAGAACCCACATAGCAGAGCCACCTGTTAAAAGGCACCGCTGGGAATCGTACCCAGGATCGCCTGTTTACAAGACAAGCGCTTTGACCAGCTAAGCCACGGCACACCTGCTGCATTGTTGACTTGGGTCAGAATTGTTCGGCAGCAGCTGAGGGGTGGTTGGCAAATGAAATCGCATGTTGCTCTGACGCTCCTCTTTACCGCATGATTGCGCAAAGCAAAACCATACAACCCAAGGTGGTGTTTGATTACCAGCAAAGACAGTGCTGGGATTTGAATTCAGTATGTCCTATTTACTACACAAGCTTTAAGCAACTAAGCCACGGCGCCAACCTGAACACACTCTCTCAGGGAGGGGCACTTAGAGGATTAAAGCATCCAGATAAGAGGCCAACGGCCAGGCTCTGCACAGCCTAAAAGAGTGTTTTTGACAACTGATTCGGGGGTGGCCAGCTAGCCTCTGGGTTTGTTGGCCAAGTGCCATTAATTAACCTTTGAATGGCCTCATCTGGCAGTCTAGAAGTCCAATTTGCTGTCTATCGTACCACAGAGCCTGTCAGCAAGTGTTGACCTGTGCAAAAGATCGTCAGCATTATCAGGATCTGGTTTGGAAATGCAATCGCCTGCTGCCTTTGCTATCCCTGTTTGCAGTCCGATCTCAGAAAAGCACGCGCTTGAGGCACACAGGGGACGCTAAAGGCACCGCTGGGATTTGAACCCAGGATCTCCTGTTTACGAGACAGACGCTTTAACCAACTAAGCCACGGCGCCAAGCCTAGCCCTACAGCTCTGGGAGGGTGACCTAGTTGATCAAAACATCCAGCGGTGAGGACAAAGGTCCACGTGCTGGTCAGCTTATGAGATTTTTCACAACTTTCTGTTGCCAGAGGGCATAAGCGTGCAATTTAATGATAAACAAAAGGCAAGAAGTCACCAATCTGTTTTGACTCGAACCCACAAACTTTATATGTCCTCACACCGGAGACTAAAAGCCCAATGCGCTACACTCTGCCCCACGTGCAGTAGCTCCTTCCAGGCTTGCAGCAGTCCTAAACCAAGGATCACCTGTTTGCAAGGCAAGCTCTTTGACCAGCTGAGCCATGCTGCATCGCTGAGATGACTCTGGCCAGCATTGTTCGGCAGCATCTGAGGGGTGGTTCGCAAATTAAATTGCATGCTGCTCTGGCACTCCTCTGCACCCCCTTTTTTACGGAGAGCAAAACCTCACAGCCCAAGGCGTCACTTGATCACCAGCATATGCACCACTGGGATTCGAACCCAGTATCTCCTGTTTACTAGACAGGCGCTTTAACCAACTAAGCCACGGCGCCAACTTGCACGCAGCTTCCAAGAAAGTGAGATTTCGAGTTTTATAAGTCTGGAGGGGTGGCCAGAGAGAGTATGTGTTTGTTGGCCAAGCGCCATTAACAGAAAGCCAAAAGCAACGACTCTGGTGGGACTCGAACCCACAACCTTTGAATGGCCTCATCTGGTAGTCTAGAAGTCCAATGCGCTATCCATTGCGCCACAGAGCCATGTGAGGAGCTTTTTTTCCTGGCTGTGCCAGTGCGTTGAATTGAGTTCAGGCATTTTGGGAGCGGGAAGGACAAGATATGTGGGTGTCTCTGCAATTGGTATGTGGTTGGAAAAGCGGAGTATCTGTAAGGGCTTCCTTTCCCAGAAAGAACCCACATAGCAGAGCCACCTGTTAAAAGGCACCGCTGGGAATCGTACCCAGGATCGCCTGTTTACAAGACAAGCGCTTTGACCAGCTAAGCCACGGCACACCTGCTGCATTGTTGACTTGGGTCAGAATTGTTCGGCAGCAGCTGAGGGGTGGTTGGCAAATGAAATCGCATGTTGCTCTGACGCTCCTCTTTACCGCATGATTGCGCAAAGCAAAACCATACAACCCAAGGTGGTGTTTGATTACCAGCAAAGACAGTGCTGGGATTTGAATTCAGTATGTCCTATTTACTACACAAGCTTTAAGCAACTAAGCCACGGCGCCAACCTGAACACACTCTCTCAGGGAGGGGCACTTAGAGGATTAAAGCATCCAGATAAGAGGCCAACGGCCAGGCTCTGCACAGCCTAAAAGAGTGTTTTTGACAACTGATTCGGGGGTGGCCAGCTAGCCTCTGGGTTTGTTGGCCAAGTGCCATTAATTAACCTTTGAATGGCCTCATCTGGCAGTCTAGAAGTCCAATTTGCTGTCTATCGTACCACAGAGCCTGTCAGCAAGTGTTGACCTGTGCAAAAGATCGTCAGCATTATCAGGATCTGGTTTGGAAATGCAATCGCCTGCTGCCTTTGCTATCCCTGTTTGCAGTCCGATCTCAGAAAAGCACGCGCTTGAGGCACACAGGGGACGCTAAAGGCACCGCTGGGATTTGAACCCAGGATGTCCTGTTTACGAGACAGACGCTTTAACCAACTAAGCCACGGCGCCAAGCCTAGCCCTACAGCTCTGGGAGGGTGACCTAGTTGATCAAAACATCCAGCGGTGAGGACAAAGGTCCACGTGCTGGTCAGCTTATGAGATTTTTCACAACTTTCTGTTGCCAGAGGGCATAAGCGTGCAATTTAATGATAAACAAAAGGCAAGAAGTCACCAATCTGTTTTGACTCGAACCCACAAACTTTATATGTCCTCACACCGGAGACTAAAAGCCCAATGCGCTACACTCTGCCCCACGTGCAGTAGCTCCTTCCAGGCTTGCAGCAGTCCTAAACCAAGGATCACCTGTTTGCAAGGCAAGCTCTTTGACCAGCTGAGCCATGCTGCATCGCTGAGATGACTCTGGCCAGCATTGTTCGGCAGCATCTGAGGGGTGGTTCGCAAATTAAATTGCATGCTGCTCTGGCACTCCTCTGCACCCCCTTTTTTATGGAGAGCAAAACCTCACAGCCCAAGGCGTCACTTGATCACCAGAATAGGCACCACTGGGATTCGAACCCAGGATCTCCTGTTTACTAGACAGGCGCTTTAACCAACTAAGCCACGGCGCCAACTTGCACGAAGCTTCCAAGAAAGTGAGATTTCGAGTTTTATAAGTCTGGAGGGGTGGCCAGAGAGAGTATGTGTTTGTTGGCCAACTAAGCCACGGCGCCAACTTGCACATAGCTTCCAAGAAAGTGAGATTTCGAGTTTTATAAGTCTGGAGGGGTGGCCAGAGAGAGTATGTGTTTGTTGGCCAAGCGCCATTAACAGAAAGCCAAAAGCAACGACTCTGGTGGGACTCGAACCCACAACCTTTGAATGGCCTCATCTGGCAGTCTAGAAGTCCAATGCGCTATCCATTGCGCCACAGAGCCATGTGAGGAGCTTTTTTTCCTGGCTGTGCCAGTGCATTGAATTGAGTTCAGGCATTTTGGGAGCGGGAAGGACAAG
The DNA here is from genome assembly GCF_003368295.1 of Carassius auratus. Classification (NCBI taxonomy): domain Eukaryota; kingdom Metazoa; phylum Chordata; class Actinopteri; order Cypriniformes; family Cyprinidae; genus Carassius; species Carassius auratus. The sequence continues at coordinate 9,584 of NW_020528225.1, read as the reverse complement.
ATATGTGGGTGTCTCTGCAATTGGTATGTGGTTGGAAAAGCGGAGTATCTGTAAGGGCTTCCTTTCCCAGAAAGAACCCACATAGCAGAGCCACCTGTTAAAAGGCACCGCTGGGAATCGAACCCAGGATCGCCTGTTTACAAGACAAGCGCTTTGACCAGCTAAGCCACGGCGCCCTGCTGCATTGTTGACTTGGGTCAGAATTGTTCGGCAGCAGCTGAGGGGTGGTTGGCAAATGAAATCGCATGTTGCTCTGACGCTCCTCTTTACCGTATGATTGCGCAAAGCAAAACCATACAACCCAAGGTGGTGTTTGATTACCAGCAAAGACAGTGCTGGGATTTGAATTCAGTATGTCCTATTTACTACACAAGCTTTAAGCAACTAAGCCACGGCGCCAACCTGAACACACTCTCTCAGGGAGGGGCACTTAGAGGATTATAGCATCCAGATAAGAGGCCAACGGCCAGGCTCTGCACAGCCTAAAAGAGTGTTTTTGACAACTGATTCGGGGGTGGCCAGCTAGCCTCGGGGTTTGTTGGCCAAGTGCCATTAATTAACCTTTGAATGGCCTCATCTGGCAGTCTAGAAGTCCAATTTACTGTCTATCGTACCACAGAGCCTGTCAGCAAGTGTTGACCTGTGCAAAAGATCGTCAGCATTATCAGGATCTGGTTTGGAAATGCAAACGCCTGCTGCCTTTGCTATCCCTGTTTGCAGTCCGATCTCAGAAAAGCACGCGCTTGAGGCACACAGGGGACGCTAAAGGCACCGCTGAGATTTGAACCCAGGATCTCCTGTTTACGAGAAAGACGCTTTAACCAACTAAGCCACAGCGCCAAGCCTAGCCCTACAGCTCTGGGAGGGTGACCTAGTTGATCAAAACATCCAGCGGTGAGGACAAAGGTCCACGTGCTGGTCAGCTTATGAGATTTTTCACAACTTTCTGTTGCCAGAGGCATAAGCGTGCAATTTAATGATAAACAAAAGGCAAGAAGTCACCAATCTGTTTTGACTCGAACCCACAAACTTTATATGTCCTCACACCGGAGACTAAAAGCCCAATGCGCTACACTCTGCCCCACGTGCAGTAGCTCCTTCCAGGCTTGCAGCAGTCCTAAACCAAGGATCACCTGTTTGCAAGGCAAGCTCTTTGACCAGCTGAGCAATGCTGCATCGCTGAGATGACTCTGGCCAGCATTGTTCGGCAGCATCTGAGGGGTGGTTCGCAAATTAAATTGCATGCTGCTCTGGCACTCCTCTGAACCCCCTTTTTTACGGAGAGCAAAACATCACAGCCCAAGGCGTCACTTGATCACCAGCATAGGCACCGCTGGGATTCGAACCCAGGATCTCCTGTTTACTAGACAGGCGCTTTAACCAACTAAGCCACGGCGCCAACTTGCACGTAGCTTCCAAGAAAGTGAGATTTCGAGTTTTATAAGTCTGGAGGGGTGGCCAGAGAGAGTATGTGTTTGTTGGCCAAGCGCCATTAACAGAAAGCCAAAAGCAACGACTCTGGTGGGACACGAACCCACAACCTTTGAATGGCCTCATCTGGCAGTCTAGAAATCCAATGCGCTATCCATTGCGCCACAGAGCCATGTGAGGAGCTTTTTTTCCTGGCTGTGCCAGTGCGTTGAATTGAGTTCAGGCATTTTGGGAGAGGGAAGGACAAGATATGTGGGTGTCTCTGCAATTGGTATGTGGTTGGAAAAGCGGAGTATCTGTAAGGGCTTCCTTTCCCAGAAAGAACCCACATAGCAGAGCCACCTGTTAAAAAGGCACCGCTGGGAATCGAACCCAGGATCGCCTGTTTACAAGACAAGCGCTTTGACCAGCTAAGCCACGGCGCCCTGCTGCATTGTTGACTTGGGTCAGAATTGTTCGGCAGCAGCTGAGGGGTGGTTGGCAAATGAAATCGCATGTTGCTCTGACGCTCCTCTTTACCGCATGATTGCGCAAAGCAAAACCATACAACCCAAGGTGGTGTTTGATTACCAGCAAAGACAGTGCTGGGATTTGAATTCAGTATGTCCTATTTACTACACAAGCTTTAAGCAACTAAGCCACGGCGCCAACCTGAACACACTCTCTCAGGGAGGGGCACTTAGAGGATTAAAGCATCCAGATAAGAGGCCAACGGCCAGGCTCTGCACAGCCTAAAAGAGTGTTTTTGACAACTGATTCGGGGTGGCCAGCTAGCCTCTGGGTTTGTTGGCCAAGTGCCATTAATAAACCTTTGAATGGCCTCATCTGGCAGTCTAGAAGTCCAATTTGATGTCTATCGTACCACAGAGCCTATCAGCAAGTGTTGACCTGTGCAATAGAGTGTCAGCATTATCAGGATCTGGTTTGGAAATGCAATCGCCTGCTGCCTTTGCTATCCCTGTTTGCAGTCCGATCTCAGAAAAGCACGCGCTTGAGGCACACAGGGGACGCTAAAGGCACCGCTGGGATTTGAACCCAGGATCTCCTGTTTACGAGGACAGACGCTTTAACCAACTAAGCCACGGCCTAGCCCTACAGCTCTGGGAGGGTGACCTAGTTGATCAAAACATCCAGCGGTGAGGACAAAGTTCCACGTGCTGGTCAGCTTATGAGATTTTTCACAACTTTCTGTTGCCAGAGGGCATAAGCGTGCAATTTAATGATAAACAAAAGGCAAGAAGTCACCAATCTGTTTTGACTCGAACCCACAAACTTTATATGTCCTCACACCGGAGACTAAAAGCCCAATGCGCTACACTCTGCCCCACGTGCAGTAGCTCCTTCCAGGCTTGCAGCAGTCCTAAACCAAGGATCACCTGTTTGCAAGGCAAGCTCTTTGACCAGCTGAGCCATGCTGCATCGCTGAGATGACTCTGGCCAGCATTGTTCGGCAGCATCTGAGGGGTGGTTTCGCAAATTAAATTGCATGCTGCTCTGGCACTCCTCTGCACCCCCTTTGTTACGGAGAGCAAAACCTCACAGCCCAAGGCGTCACTTGATCACCAGCATAGGCACCGCTGGGATTTGAACCCAGGATCTCCTGTTTACTAGACCTGTTTACAGTAATCAGCTGATCCAGTCTGTATCAAGACCAGATGGTGGACCTGCACCCAAGAACGACCACAACAGATCCCTGGATGTCAGTGAAGACCATGTCAACTAGATGACAGATCCCCTGTGAAGACCTCATTGATGGCCCCAGCACAGATACGAAGCAAATATCCTCCACGAGAACTGTACAAGCCCTCGGCACAGACCCTTTTTACCAGCTTCACCTGCTGGCATCATGTTCCTTTAAGCAGAAGAAGTTAAATTAACTATTCTGGATGATATCAATCCAAAATCTGTTTTGTGATGCAGCCTGAAATCATCACACCATGTTCAATTGTTTGGCCGGAAAAGAAGGGGTTTCCTGACTGAGCCTTGATATGGTTTGGGTTCTTTGCTACTGTTGCCTTTTGTCTTGCTTAGTTAAAGACACCTAATATTCAGCAATATTATTGACTTGACTGCAGTGACACCACTGGATAAGAACTGAACTGAACCTGAATTATGACATCCCTCTTTGCTACATAGTAATGTAAAGAAATAAATAGTGTTCCTGTAGCTCAATTGGTAGAGCATTGCGAAGGTTAGGGGTTCGATTCCCCGGGAAACATAAGTTGCTTTGGATAAAAGCATCTGCTAAATGCATAAATTTAATTTAATAATGTTGTTGTTGTTTTAAATAATACACTGTAAATAAAATTATTTTATGTTTTAAAAAGTGTGGTTAATGTTTATATTGTAGTGCATTTGTTCATTGTTAACATATTAATATTAAAGTATTTGGTAATTTTATAATTAAAGCCTTTTATTTATTTATTTTTTTCAAATGGTTGTATTTGTGTTTCTGGCCACATTTGGCCCGGGGACCAAGAAAGTCTCAGCCAGATCTGGCTTAAAGTGTCTGGGCCAGACTTGGGCCACATAAAATAATATGGCACTCTACAGTATTTGGGCCAGATCTGGGCCAAGTCAATAAATAGCCGCATTTTCCACTGTTGGGGCAGTGCGAGCCAGGGCTTAAAACGGGCCGGGCGGGGCTAATAGCCCTCGGGCCAGTAGCACCGAGGTCAGAGTAGCACAAGGTTTCCACAGTCAGGGCCTGAAGCTCCTCTGCACATCATTTTGCAGCTATTTGCAGAAAATCTTAATTGAATGTGTTGATTAAAATATAAACAGAGCAAATAAGATAATCTTTATCTATTAAGATAAAGTTTATCTATTTGCTTCTGTTTACATAGTTTACTGACACATATTGGTTGTTTACTGGTACTACTGCCCTTAACAATGACCACTCCCAATGGATGAGTGATGTGAAAGTGAAAGTGACATGACATTCAGCCAAGTATGGTGACCCATACTTCAGAATTTGTGCTCTGCATTTAACCCATCCGAAGTGCACACACACACACACACACACACCCGGAGCAGTGGGCAGCCATTATGCTGCGGCGCCTATTAGGCCACGACTTCCCTATAATTTAATAGCATTTAATAGAGCCTTGTAATGGCGTATAAATAATGAATATCAAAAAATGGTCTGATAGACTGTTTAATATACAACACAACCAATTTTTAACCAAAGACTAGGCTATGTAAAATGTGAATTAACTTTTATTAGTAACTTTGGTAGTTTCAGATTTCAGTTCATAAATAACATCGATGGAGGGGGGCCCAAAAAAATGCAACCTGCCTAGTGTAGTCATTTATTTAATCCGGCTCTGACCACACCTTCTTTCTTTGCATGAACATTTGGGGGGCATTACGCAAATATTTCCACATCTTGAACGTAGACATATGGTGGGTGGTTTGAATGAGGCGTTTTAGCACGGTCTAGATCAGCTTTCTCTTTTAGATAGAGTAAATCTTTTTGTGGGAGACTTTTAGATATAATAAATCTTTTTGTGGGAGACTTGGAGCTTTTGTAATTCTGCAGATCTTATACATGTACAAATAGCTATATCATACATCATATGACGCCTTTAAAGGGATTTTTATGCTGCAAACAATTAGGGTAAACATAACTGGCAACACTTCCCATGATATCTAACACACTTTTAATTTGTAAGAAAAATGATATCGATGCTTACATAAGTCACTTATATACTGTCTCCCCCTTATCCCTAGGTTACAGTAATCAGCTGATCCAGTCTGTATCAAGACCAGATGGTGGACCTGCACCCAAGAACGACCACAACAGATCCCTGGATGTCAGTGAAAGACCATGTCAACTAGATGACAGATCCCTGTGAAGACCTCATTGATGGCCCCCAGCAACAGATACGAAGCAAATATCCTCCACGAGAACTGTACAAGCCCTCGGCACAGACCCTTTTTACCAGCTTCACCTGCTGGCATCATGTTCCTTTAGCAGAAGAAGTTAAATTAACTATTCTGGATGATATCAATCCAAAATCTGTTTGTGATGCAGACCTGAATCATCACACCATGTTCAATTGTTTGGCCGGAAAAGAAGGGGTTTCCTGACTGAGCCTTGATATGGTTTGGGTTCTTTGCTACTGTTGCCTTTTGTCTTGCTAGTTAAGACACCTAATATTCAGCAATATTATTGACTTGACTGCAGTGACACCACTGGATAAGAATTGAACTGACCTGAATTATGACATCCCTCTTTGCTACATAGTAATGTAAAGAAATAAATAGTGTTCCTGTAGCTCAATTGGTAGAGCATTGCGAAGGTTAGGGGTCCGATTCCCCGGGAAAACATGATAGGTAAAAATTGATTGCCTGAATGCACTGTAAGTTGCTTGGGATAAAAGCATCTGCTAAATGCATAAATTTAATTTAATAATGTTGTTGTTGTTTTAAATAATATACTGTAAATAAAATTTACTTATTTTATGTTTTAAAAAGTGTGTTAATGTTTATATTGTAGTGCATTTGTTCATTGTTAACATATTAATATTAAAGTATTTGGTAATTTTATAATTAAAGCCTTTTATTTATTTATTTTTTTCAAATGGTTGTATTTGTGTTTCTGGGCCACATTTGGCCCGGGGACCAAGAACGTCTCAGCCAGATCTGGCTTAAAGTGTCTGGGCCAGACTTGGGCCACATAAAATAATATGGCACTCTACAGTATTTGGGCCAGATCTGGGCCAAGTCAATAAATAGCCGCATTTCCACTGTTGGGGCAGTGCGAGCCAGGGCTTAAAACGGGCCGGGCGGGGCTAATAGCCTCGGGCCAGTAGCACCGAGGTCAGAGTAGCACAAGGTTTCCACAGTCAGGGCCTGAAGCTCCTCTGCACATCACTAAAACACGCCCTTTACACGCCTCTCTGGAACAACGTCACTCACGAAACGCCTTCATTTCATTAACAAAGAGAAGTTATCAGAAAATTAAGAAATAAATCACTGGAACATGCGCGATCACACACGAACATGATAAAAGCTGCCATTTGTTTGCATGCTTTGGTGAATATTCAAATTAAAAGGCATCGATGTTTTACTATAGTAGAATAGGTGATACATTGATCGTAAAGAATTAATTTATCAGGACTCAGAATTAATCACACAGAAATACATTTATTTATATTTTATTTATTTATTTATTTTCTAACACTTATGAAAATAGCCTGTTTATTCAGTTGAGTCTGTTTCTATTTATTTGTAGCCAAAGTGGCCTATATGTCACATTTAGAATGAATGATAATATCTCTATTTTTATAAAAGCTCCCGAACATAAAACATTATTATATTTTTATGATAGGCTACGTGGAGCTAAACTCTCAAGACAAGACTTATGACTGATAATATAAGTTACTAAATAATTACACGATTGTGATAGAGAAGAAGCTGGCATCTGATTTCCTCAAACGGTTCATATTTACCATGTTTACTATGGTAATGTTAATGCCCAGCGTGCATCTTTTGCATCGTTTATAAATATTTCTGCCTTGTATGGTGACTGTAATTATTATCGGATCAAGTTATTGCAAACACTCCTGCTGACTGAAATTGAGTTTTGAGCTCGACTTATTTAAAAAAGTGTTTAATGCTGGTGTTATAGAAATGATCCGCAGTGCAGACTCTATATTTTTATAAAAGCTCTCGAACAAAAATCATTATAATATTTTGATGATAGGCTATGCTACGTGGAGCTAAACTCTCGAGAAAAGACGACAGATAAATATGTTAGTAAAAAAAAGTGATAAATAAAAGTATCACATACACACTCAGTGTATGGCTCTTATCTCTTAAGGTTTATTATGAGCAACAGTTAACACATCCGACACATGTGGAAGTCAGTAAACATCTGCGACACACTCCACTCAAGTCGCCTCTTGCATTACGTCATACACCAAAATGCCTTATGGGTAATGTAGTACATCCCAACACATCTCCCCCCAACAGAGATACATTTTAAAGTGCAGAATGCAATCTTCATTTTAACAAAACTATCCCCACATAACTCATTAGTTAATATCAGTTAACTTATGAACCATAGCTAAAGAGAAAGTAATGATTACAATCAAATTAACATTAGCTCTATTTAAGTTTAGCATAATCAACCCAGTAAAACTACACTATGGAAAAAAAAAATTAAAGTAAGTGCATTTTAAATCTACTAAGTACATACAAAATTTGAAAACTATACTCTGTAGACACACACAGATATCAAGAACCAGCATATGACTCTCAACAGTGGTGACAATCAACAAAATGTTGCATGCTGGGTAAAACCTAAGTAAAAACTCCTGTCATGCACTGCAGTATGAAAAATTGTCACCACTGTTGAGGATCGTGTGATAAGTGTGTTTGTCTAAAAACCTGAACTGATTGTCTCCTTTTGTGACTTTCAACATTGAAGCATTGTGATTTTTTTTTTTTTACTTCAGTAATAGCTGAGTGTCAGTCTACTATCCAAAGATAAACACAATTTCATGATGTTCAGTCATCATGAGTTATAAGCAGAAAAAGCATAAGATCATCTGTTATTGCAAGGTTTGACTCAGCAATGCATACATGTTTGTTGCAAAAACAATATTGCAATTGTTTTGAATCAAATTGGTTTGAATTAGTAAAAGGGTCAAAACACTACTTAAGGCAAACCTTGACCACAATTATGGTGGCATAGTGTTTTTTTTTTCTTTTACTTTTTTTTTTTAGTTGAAGGCTGTGGCTAAATTCAGTTGTACTTCTTGTGTTTCGCTTTACTTCAGTGATGTTGATTGTTAACAGCAGATGTTCATCACTAATGCACAATCATCATTTAATTAGTCACTTAATTATCTCTTTAGCTTTAACCCTTTGAGGACGTGAATATGACTTGAAGACTTGCTTGTGACTTGAAAGTCCCACCTCTGATAGACAGAGCCGTAGATCTCTGACAAGCTACGCCATATCGCGTTCATTATCGAAGGCGATTCATCTGCGATAATGAACGCGATATGGCGTAGCTTGTCAGCGATCTACGGCTCTGTCTATTAAATGCCACTCCAATTATAAGCAGTTGATGGAGATTTTAGCGGTGATCACGGAAGCAGCTTTACTGATTAGATGCGCATGATCATATCATTAGATATATCGCCCAGCCCTAGTGATTGGTTTTCATCAAAGTTATGAAACAATATAAATGGGAATTTGTCATGTAATAAAATTACATAAATCTTAAATTTGGGGTGAAATATTTCTGTGAGTGTAATATAGGTTATCCTAAGAACTTATTGTGTGTGCAGAGTTGTTACTGTTAGCGCTATATTATATAATTAAATTTATATTTAATGTGGTTTTCACCGTAATGGATAACTGTTCCCCCTTTCTACCAGCAGGTGGCAGTATTTAAATGACTGACTGTATGGTGTCTTTGGTAACTGTTTTAGATCAAGATTACTGATACAGATGTATTTATTGTTGTTCATTTTATTTTGTTTTTGATTTTATTTGCCTAGTTATCATCATCATCCTTCACCCAGCCCAGAGTTAAACCTGCTTCTGTTTTAACCTGATTATAACACTGCTATCAGCTTCTTATTGCAGCTCAGACAACAAACTCACATCAGACATGTCCTAATCCTAATGTAGGCCATCTGGCCAAAAGAATAATTTACCAGTGTGCTATATACTGTGTGAATCTTTCTTCTCTATACACATTCCAGTTTGTATAACATACACAACTCCGATTTTGTCACGCAAGTGAAGAGAATCCATACAAGTCTTGAAACTTTATATAGCACATACATGCTTTCAAGGGCATTGCATGTACAATCAATGGCTGAAGAACATTTGTTAAGCCCTAAGGTAAGAACATTTTACAAGGTCCTCAAAAGAAAACCCAAAAACAGAATTACATTACTAAAAACAGGCTGTCAACGCTGATTACATCAGCAATAACTGCAACAAAATGTTTCCAGTAACTTTTGATACATCCTGCTTATTGACTTGGACGAATCGTTGCCTATTCCTCTGTACAGAACAGCTTCAACTCTTGGATGTTGGTGGGTTTCCTCACGAGCTGCTTGCTTCCTCATCCTTCACAACATTTTCAATCATTTTAAGGTCATAACTTTTGACTCTGCCTTTCCAAA